>NC_043972.1:29228687-29534521 GCF_902148855.1 Sphaeramia orbicularis | reverse complement strand
AACAAAGAGAGAAATTTGTGGTTTTCTTTATTTATAGGTTATTATGATAGTATTTTACTGGTCTGACCCACTCAAGATTGAATTGACCTAAAATGATTTTAACATCATTGATCATTAATAACTTCAGTGTAATTTTTGCATTTCATAAATTCATCCCACGGGCCAGATTGGACCCTTTGGCGGGCCGGATTTGGACCCCAGGCCATGTGTTTGACACCTGTGTTGTAGAAGATGACGATGTTTCCACCTTCATTACGGAGCCTCTGAACATCCAAATGGGTCATATCTGCTAACCATGAAAAGATGACAAACTGCATTTTACACAAATTATTTACCTGTATTAGTAGGATTAACAGATCAACAGTTATTTATCAGTTTACATTAGCAGATTATTTTGGTCAGCAGCGGCTGTTTGAATCTTTATGGGTTAAAAAATGTTCCATTTCTTCACAAGTAAGTAAAGCAGATGCACATTTGTAATTAGATTCACATTAAAAAGTGAGCAGATCATTTGTGTTTATGTCACACATGCACAAATTTGCAAATATACAATTACTTCTGTACCATAGACTGGCTCAAGTCATTATGATGAGTATTTTATAAATTAGCAAACGCATTTAGAAAGGGTTTGAATATTGTATCTCATAGACTATGAAGGGTAAAACATTATTTATTAATGGTTTATGCATCAGTTTTATGGTGTCCAAATTCATAAAGAGTTCCTAATGATCCAAGTTGACAAATGCTTTGAAACACTAATGGAGAGTGACGCTCAGTAAATCATTATCAGTCTCCCTGCGACACTGAAGTGGCAGATTGAAAAAATAAGAAACGGCACAACCTAAGTACACTTCTAATTAATGGCTTATTATAGATAAAAATCAGTGTTTAATTATTAAATAGCCATGATTTTACAGTTACAAACATCTTTTAACATTCTGAATTGGAACCCTAAACAAAAGCACTACATTAAAAGCTTGTTTGTCATTTGGATGGATGACCTTTTCTGAAGTTATTATGATTATTTGCTCTTTAAAGAATTTAGGATGATTCAATGCCAGTGTCGGAAAACAAGAACATAGAAAAAATGCAGTGTGTTATAACAGATGCTCCATATACAGTTTACATCCTCAGGTGTTAAAAAAGAGTAAGAAAAAAAAAGAACAGAGTTGAAACAGAGTCTACGCTCTTTACTATAATCGACTGAAATCTAGCTAATAAGGTGCATGGAGACAGTGACCTTAACCAGGAGGATTTCTGGAGAGCAGGAAGTCAATAAAGCCGATGATAAGGAGACGATAAGGACAAGGAGAATGTCCTGAGGGGGACACTTTTAAGTCTATGTACTACAAATAAAATGTGTTTACTGTTTTCTCATTGAAAGTAAATGGCACTCAGCCAGGCACTATTCAGGCTGTCGCTGGATGATAGCATTTGGGTTAGTTGCTTATGAAAGCCGTTGACATTTGAAGCTCTCTAAAGGCTATGGCGCCATTCAGACTTAACAATGTCTCCCTATGAAGACTCACCAGGCAATGACTTGAAAATCTATCACCGGGCACGAAGCCAGTCTTCTAACAAGTACTGGACGGATACAGTTGCACGAGTTTGGCAGCATTTTAGTTCAGTTCCACCCAAACTAGAGGCAAACATTTTTTAACATCACTATGGCTTGTAAAGAACAGCTCAACAGCTATCTGTATCAGTTAGTTAGAGTATTAGAATTATGGTGGAGGGGTAGGGGAATTAGATCTGAAATGCAGGAGGCAATTCCCCGATTGCGGTGACAAATAGATGTGCTACACTCTGGAGAGAAGATTGCATTATATGATCCAGTTTCTGCAAATGTAAGATTGACAGAACCTATAAGGGGGATAACAGAAGATGATAAGATGAAACTGATGATTAGCGCTGCAAGACTGGGTTGTTACTGTGGCACCGATGTGAAAGCTATCCCTCTTTTAAGCAGCAACATGAAATGAATTACTGCTGTGCTTAATCTCAAAAAGAGGAGAGCAGCTGTTTTAAAAAGGAAGAACCCTATAAAGGTGTTTGTTTTTTTTTAGTCACTGAATACGTAAAAGTAGGTTGGATTGTTGTGGATAATTATTTTTTGAGGTCATCCAGAATGACAGGGGGGAAAATTTGCACAAGCAGCATGAAATATAAAAGAAGAGGTTATCAAATGAGAGAAAGCTTCTATGATGTTTTATTGAAGTCCAGCAGAAAGTCAGTATTATTGTGATACATTAAAAAAAAAAAAGAGGAGGAGTGGGCTAAATAAAGGACTCCAAGGCAAGACTTAAAAGTGGGCAATTGAGCGAGTAATTGCAGTACAAGCTTCCTGTTTTCCTTCAAACACTAATGCTGTAGGCCATGTGATGAATGAGAGAGGGCCCACTGCAAACTAAAGCCCTCATTAGATTCTTGTTTATAGACTGGTGTTTGACAGAAATCACATTGCAGTCAGATTAGTCATCCTAGAAAACAAAAGTGAGGATGGACAGGGGCTGACTCAGAACAGCAGGGATTCACGGAAGGGTGTTTTTTTTTAGGTGGTACGATGTGTTAATCGACCTCCGAATGCATCGCAGCGTTGTTGGTTCAGTACAGGACTCGTCATCGATCGTGGGGATGTAGCTGTAAACAAGAGTGTATCGGCGCTGTTTTGCCAGGAGGAATTCTCTTGAAATTGTGGTTACGTCAATACAACTTCAGTGTTTGTATCATTAGAGATCACGTGGCACTGAAGTGTTTTTTATCCTGTGCTCTCTGAGCTCTGAAAACTAGAGAAGATAAGGAGAATATGTAAAATACGTGATGAATGTGAATAAGTCAGACACCGAACAAGGTTAGAATAGTTTTGGATTTTTCATTATAGTTTAATTTTATTTAGTTTTGACTTTTTTTCCCCTCTAATTCAGTTAGTTTTAATTCGTTTTTAGAGCAGGTTTACTAGTTTTTATAAGTTTTCTTTATTTTCTAAATCAGGGGTGTCAAACTCATTTTAGTTCAGGGGCCACATTCAGCCCAAATTGGTCTTAAGTGGGCCGGACCAGTAAAACAATAGCATAATAACCTGTAAATAATGACAACTCCAAATTTTTCTCTTTGTTTTTGTGCAATCAAAATTAACCCTTTCATGCACAAATTATGAGAACCTTAGTCAAGATTTTTTTCTTCAGTGTTTAGCCATGAAAAAAACAATGCGATCGAGTTTTTTTTTTCGATGGAGTTGCAAAAATATCCATGCATTTAATTTTTGAAGTAAAGAAACGTGTTTAAAACCCAATATCAGAAAGTGATATGAAAACAATGACATAAAAACATTTTTAATGCTGCTAATCTGATGTCTTCTCACATTTTAACATATTCTAATGCTAGTAATTACTCACTTCATGGAGATAATATGCAAAAAAAAAACCCTTCTTGTCTAACAAATAACAATTGATTTACACTCAGACATGTTAGTGCAGATCAGGTTTATCAAGAACAGTAAAGTTACAGTAATGATCTGAATTACAGTGTATGGGATGGTGCATAAGTGTCCACTGTGTTGACTGATATGGAACTAAAACAACAAAACCCATTAATATACAAGAGAACAGCTGGAGAAGAACTGTCCACTGGAGTGGACAGTGCATGAAAGGGTTAAATTATAAAAATATGTACATTTGCAAACTATCCAAACAAAAATGATGTGAATAACCTGAAAAAACTGAAATTTCTTGAGAAAAATAAGTGCAATTTTGACAATATTAAACCTCAACTTACCATTTATACATGCATATTAACGGATTGGATCTACAAAAGGCACAAAATATTTAATAACAGGAAGAATAATGTTAAAATTTCAGTTTCAAAATTTCAGGTTTTTTTGCATTTTATTGTTAAAGGATAGTTTGTAAATGTTAATATTTTCATCATTTCATGTAAGTCTTTACACTAAAACAAAGAGAAAAACTTGGAGTTGTCATTACTTATCTATAGATGTAATGTAATATTATGTTTTTTGCATTAAACTAAGAACATTTGGAGTCATTATTTATCTGTTATTATGCTATTATTTTAGTTGAGATCACATTGGTCTGTATGTGGAACCTGAACAAAAACGACTTCGACATCCTTGATTGTTAATATCTTAAGTGTAATTTTTGTGCTTTGCAAATTCATCCCACGGGCCAGATTGGACCTCCTTGCGGGCCGCATTTGGCCCCCGGGCCGCACATTTGACACCCCTGTTCTAAATATTTAGTTTTAGTTTAGTTTTAGTTTCATCGTATGTTTTCTCTTCTTCTCTGTCGTATTCAAATAAATCCCAGACAGGACTCTGCTGCTTTCTCCCAACTTTAGTCTCCATGTTTCCAGGTAGAGTGGGGACCAGAAGACGACTGGAAACCACAAGTGATAAGACGTGACGGACCATTAAATATCATACTGTGACAGCAGATAAAATTTCTTGAGGGAAATAAATCGCTTTTGTATCAATCCGACATTGACAAAGACGAAAACGAAGGGAATTTTATCCATAATTTTTATTTGTTTTAGTTAGTTTTGTAACTACACAATACAGTTTCAGTTAGTTATCTTTTTTTTCTTTTAATTCTAGTTTTTATTTATTTCAGTAATCGAAAATGTTTTTACAATTCTAGTTTTTTGTCATTTCGTTAGTTTTCGTTAACGATAATAACCTTGACACTGAAAATATCCCACTATGAGTAAAAGTTCTGCATTCACAGCGTTACTTAAGAAAAACTATGGAATTATGATCAGGAATCAAAAGGAGAAAGAGTCATTGTCAAAGTCAAAGTGAAATCAATGTGTTATTACAGATTTCTGCTGCATCAGTGTTTATATATTTTGGCTGAAGGTGGAGCTCCTGTGAACTCCCTTATGTAATATTGTGACTTTAATCTATTTAATCTGTTTTTACCAAACCTAAATTGGACTTGGAGCTGGGTTTATTGGGTTGGCAATTTTCAGGCCCAAAACAGGCACAGTAATATGAAATGTAAATTCAGTTTCTTAATTAAAACAGAAGTGCCCTCTGGAAGTTTTTTTTTTTTTTTTTTTTCGTGTGTGGAAGATGTAACAAAGAGAAAATATGCAGATATAAATACAGATATAGATAAGCTTTACTTATCAGAGTGAAGTTCATTATGTTTATGTAAAATGATATAGTTGAAAGAAAATGAAAGAGATGTAGAAGACACAAGACCAAAAAGATGTAAAGACAGAACATCAAATCAACATAAAACAAAGATTTCCAGACTTTATTTTCAGCGTGTTTTGACAAGGAGAAAGGTCATTCAGTCGTCAGTGTTACAATTGTTTGGTTTATTTGTGTGATAGTTTCTTTCTATGGTGTGGTTTGTGTTTACTGTGATCTACAGTAACACATCATATCCTCTAAGACGCAGGTGTCAAACATGTGGCCCGGGGGCCAAAACCGGCCCGCCAAAGGGTCCAATCTGGACCCTAGGATGAATTTGTGAAATACAAAAATTAGACTGAAGATATTAATAATCAAGGATGTTAAAATCATTTTAGGTCAGTTCAACCTAAAGTGGATCAGACTAGTAAAATATTATCATAATAACCTATAAATAATGAAAACTGCAAATTTTCCTCTTTGTTTTAGAATAAAAAAAGTAAAATTAGAAAAAAAGTACCATTTACAGACTATCCTTTTACAAAAAAATATGAATAACCTGAACAAATATGAACAATCTTAAATGTCTTAAGAGAAATCTGTGGAATTTTAACAATATTTTGCTAGTTACTAAATCTTTAAGTTGTGATGCACATGTATAAATGATCAACTTAGGTGTAATATTGTTAACAATGCACTTTTTTTCTTAAGAATATTCAGGTTGTTCATAGTTGTTCATGTTATGTTCAAGTATGGTTCGTAGGTGTAAACATTTTCATAATGGAATTTTACTTTTTTCACTCAAAAACATACAGAAAACTTTGGAGTTGACATTATTTATAAGTTCTTATCCTATTATTTATATCATTTTACTGGTCTAGCCCACTTTATATCATATTAGGCTGTATGTGGCCCCTGAACTGAAATGAGTTTGACACCCCTGCTCTAAGATGATCATATGTTTGTAGTATGCCGTCTGTGAAAACCACATCTGTCAAAAAAATCGACTTTTCATGAGCTCAGAAATATTGGAATTAAAGACGTCAGATGAATGTAGTGAAGAAGAAAGTACAATATTAGCATTGTCATGACAATGCAAAGTAATCCAGGAGGGTTTTATAGAGTTTATTTAGTTTAAAGTATTTATATGTAGCATTGATATTCTCAACAGTGGGAGGAAGTCATGTATCAGACCTAGTGCTGTCAAATGACTAGGATTTTTAATCAGATTAATCACAGGGTTGCAGACTCAAGACAGAAGGGAATATATATGAACTTATGTGTTTATTCAACACAACAGTTTCAACAAAACAACTTGAAACAACTGTTCCATCTTGTCAGAGACGTTCAGAGTCATTCTGCACTGCAGATGGGTTAATTGCATAACATTTTTTTTTTTATCAGATTAATCATGATGATGGATTAATCTGCATTAACACATTCATTTTGACAGCCATAATCAGAACATACAGCTACCAAAACCACCAGCAAATCAACACTATTTATCCACAAACTGTATCATTCACTGAATAAAGTATGAAGCTCACTGTTTACACACATCTGTATAATGGAATCATCACTTTTTTTTCTTCAAACCAAAAGTCATAGCTGGTTATTTTGATATTTGGTATAAATAACACTATGTTTTGTAATCTTGCTTATAGTTTGCATTATAGCTCTGTTAGCTTAGCTTTGTTTTTAGACAGAAAACAATCACAGTAAAATCACAAATCACTTCTGTTTTCTGTACAATTTTGTGTCGTCATTGGTTGAACTAAACATCTGTTTGGGACTGAACAAACAAAATCAGAACTATATACTATACTATAATGTTATACCTTCATAGGCTTCATAATCAAACTCACTCATGTAGAAGAAACGCTATGATTTCATCGTCAAACTCCATTCTTTTTATTTACAGCTGTGTCCAGTGGAGAAATCAACAACGGTGTTTCTAACTTTTGTCACTTTGTCACTTTCTTTGACTCTAAAAGTTGTTTCTTAGTGCTTCTCATCCCATCTCATCACTTTCTGATGCTTCGGTCAAAGGTCCAGTGGCATTAGTTTTTCTCATCACAGGATACCAGCAGTGACTCACTACTCCCTCTAGTGGTAAGTAAGTAAGTAAGTAAAGCTTTATTTATATAGCACTTTTTAAAACAACATGTTACAAAGTGCTTCACATAAAGGGGAGATAGATCAAATCAAATCAAATCAAGTTTTAAGCCAATTTACAGAAATCAAACAGAATCCTCCAGGAGCAAACACTTATGACTGGTGACAGTGGCAAGGAAAAACTTCCCTTTAACAGGCAGAAACCTCGAGCAGACCCAGACTCCTAGAGGATGGCTGTCTGCCTTGGCCAGTTGGGGTTAGAGCGAGAAAGTAAAGGAGGAGAAAAGAGAGAGCGATAGAGATAGAGAGAGACTGGGGGAGAGGGTGGAGGTAGGTGGAGACACATGCACAGATAACCAAACTAGAACACGTATAGAACCGTATAATAAACACTGTCGCAATTATATGGATAAGTGAGTGATGATGATAAAGGTGGAGAGAGGCAGGACCCCAGCAGCAGGTCTAGAGATGATCTTAGGAAAACCTGTGAACTTACTCATAAATCTGACAGAACATATTCAGTTCATATCTGTATACTCTAATACACTGGTGCTGCAGGCATAACTTCAGAACTCTTTCTTCTTAATAGTCTAATGATAATTTTGGGGTAAATTTTTTTAACATTTGAAGGTAGACATACACACACAGTCCCTTTAATATGGATGAGAATGTTCTTGACCCATAAAGCAACATTTATCACTTTAATAAACTCATTTGGACATTTGTGGTTTTCACTGGACAGGGATGTAGTGGACTAGAGGTATAAAATTGCACAAAGGGAAAATACTTAAAGGAGTGATACTTAACTTTTTAAAATGGAATCATGCATTTTCAAACATTTCCCTGTGGTCTACATAAACTGTAAATGCTCTGCTTGGGTCTGAATTCTTCATTAATTCAACTCCACAGGTCCATCTTCAACCCTATTTCTGAGTAATGATACAAAAAAGGTGTTATGTATCATGTCGTTTGATTTGTTGATGATCTGGTAACGCCAAACAGTGAAAACGGTGATTGTAATGAAAACCTGGCAACCCAGGATGAAGTGATTAGTCAGTTTGTTGGAGCAAGCGGCTGATAAACGTAGAAAGAAAAAGTTGCAGAAGAAAAGAAATAACTCCCTCAAGAAAATGTGAAATACATTTTTCCATGAACACATAATGACAACAAATACTTCATGGTAACTCGGTGGAGTGTTTGAGCGTTGTCTTTTTAGTGTTTGGCTGCAATCTAATGTAGTGTCGCCATGACATCCTGAGTGTCAATACTACTTTCAACTGTTTATATGTAATAAACACTATGACAAATGCATTTTTGTCGGTCCAGTAAATACATCATGTTAGAACAGGGGAATAGTGATCCATGAATGTTGGAGCCGGTGTGTGTGTGTGTGTGTGTGTGTGTGTGTGTGTGGGGGGGGGGGGGGTACAAAGTGAAACTGAAACTGGAGATGCTTCCTACTCTCCAGGCCTACTCCACTGCTGTATGGATCCTAGAGTAACACAAGTGGGATTTTAACCCTTTAAAGACGAGTCATCTTAGATGTGCCTACGTCCTGCCGCTTCATCAGCCCCTGTCCTGTCGAGCCACCCTACCTGTCGAGTTGAGCTACCTAGCGCTACTGAGCATGCGCATGCATGCAGATGACCCCTAAGCGTTTTCACAGTTTAAATGCCCATCGATTTGTGCTACCCTAGGCAGAAGTGAGTCATATTTTGTATGTATATTTCTTTTATAGTGCCTTTTGAGCAGTAAGCATGGAAGCAATTATGTGCATGTGCACGAAAGATAGATGTAGAATATTGACGTGAGATGATAATAGCGTAAGGAAGTTCTCATTGTATGATATTAGCATTAAGTGTGTTAAAACACGTAGACTCAAGGATCTCAGTAAGAGACTGTTGTTTCAAAATTTTCTATAATTTGTTCCACCGGAAGTGTACCATCGCGAAATTAGGAAACGTCTACGCGATGCAAAGGACAAAACGGTGTCTCTTAATCTGCCCAGGAGCCCCATAGAATCTAAAGAGCCAGTGTAAAAACCCCAACTGCTGGGAATGGGGGGTGCACTACATTTTAAAAAGAACTTACCACTTGAAGTCGGTGTCGGGGGAACACAACAGGAGAATGAAGAAAAAGTCACCAAGAGAAGGGTTGAGTTTTAAAAAAGTTTAGTCCAGAATCTGGTTTATTAAAAACAGCAAAAGTTTACAAAAATCAGAACTTGTGAATTATCAGAGAAGGCAGTTTACCACTAGTTTCTCTTTAAAACACACATTTGTCAAAACAAAACAAGGAAAAAGGAGGACCAGCACCCACATAAGAGTTTCCTTTCTTACTGTTTATAGTCTTTTGTGACTGTTGGAGACTCCCATTATTCAATGACGTTATTCTTTGTATGCTTATTACTGGTTTATCATAGTTACTGGGCAGAACATGTCAGTTACTCCATAAGCTAATTCTAAGAAAAGCACATGCTTTTGCATGTGCAAGCTTTTGCTTAGCACTTGCACTGTTAGGCTAGCATGTCTTGACCACAAAAATCCCCTAGTTCGTGTTCTGTTTTGTTCTGCTCTATGCTCTCTTTACCACAACTACTTTCTAAAGCTGTAAAAATAGGTCTTTTAGGTGGAATATGACCTCTACTCTGAGTTCATCGCAGGCAGGTGTTAGTTCAATCAAAACCACACGTACACGAATCAAACCTGACTGTTCAGTACCTCTTAAAATAAAAATACAAGATATAGTTGGAAAATATAACTCAGAATATAACTTAAGACTTGCAAAAATAAAAAGACTCTTCAAGCAAAACAACTTTGTAATGTAAAGATTACGCAGACAACTAATGATGTTACTTTTCCTCTCCTCCATTTTGGTTCATGATGTATGATGTATGATATTCACCTGACATTGTAAAATTTAAAGTCACATTCAACTACCTTTTAAAACGATCCGTTGATCCGTTTAACAAGTTCGTGGATCAGGTGGGTGTTAACGGTGTTTAGATTATTGTTTAAGTTAGTTCAACAGACGCCAATAATGGTAGCCTACCATTTGCCGATGTGAATAAGTAAATAATGGTGTTTTTCTACAGTAGAAGCATTATTTCATTTTCAAATAGGCGTGTCGAAGCGTAAGGTAGCATGTTTTGACGGGGTAGCGTCAATTGATAGACTTTGCTGTTGATATAAGCTACTGGTAGCTCACTTCGAGCAGCTCGACTTGACAGAACACCCCCTCTGTCCTTTCTGACAGGTGGTGAGTGCATCAGAAACTGGGAACACCCTGACCAGGATACAAGCTCCAGCCTCCTGCACCAAAGTCAGTCAATATTTATTACAGTCTTTATTGTTTTACTGTCACTGTGTTCAAATATAACACATTGGTCTGTATAACCAGTGAGTTTTTGACATGAATTAGTGTCGTAATTCAGAGAAATTATTTTGTGTTTATAGATGTATGTATGTGTGTGGGGGGGGCCCCCAACTTGTCTTGCTTAGGGCCCCCACATGAACAGGACCAGGCCTGCCAACAAATGAACATTTTAGGTAATCGGCTTGAAGTTTGGACATATTTTCAGTATGGACTACAACCGCTGCTGCTGATAAATAATTATGTCGTACTCTGAGAAGTGTTCGTCAGAAGTCCTGACCTTATATGTGCAAATGTCGTGACATAACTAGTTATAGACGAAACAAATTAAACGAAATGTAGAAATCCACTCAATTTTTGCCAAAATTAATATAAAGATAGTTTTGCAGCACCTGGAGGGCTCAAATTCAAACGTTATGAACTATTAGGGTCCAAATACACAAATAAATGAACCAAAGACTTATAAAAGTGGGTTTAGCAAAATATGATCCCTTTAAGTAAAGTATATGTGCGTCAAATTTTTGCTACAAGTAAAAGTACAGTTTTATTTCTCCGCCAGAGATGTGAGCTTATCCATCCTGAACTCATTCTCCTCGGCTGTTCTAATCAATACTGTGGGACACTGGTAAAAATCCTCTAGAGATTGTGTTTTCTTCAGTGAACTTTATTGCTACTTCACACCCTGTGAATTATTGATAAGTTCAGTTTCATGTGGTTCTGTAGCCATAAAAAATCAGGGACATAAATGAATATTGATCAGTTGTGACACATTAAAACACTGCAGCCTCACTCAGAATACGCTAGCATTCATCGTGTTTTTCCTCACATACATACACTATTTCCGCTGCTGTGATAAAAAAAAAAAAGGCTGATGTAAATCCAGTTAATGAGTTGGTGCCTAATAATAATGACTCAATACTTTGTCAAACTTTGACAAGTGGCTCCGTGGGGATAGAGTATATTCTACCAACTATTAAAGATGTATTGTTGATTTAGGTTTTTAGCTTCTGAGCAAACCTGATATTTTTATTATGCCAGGCACGTCGTCTTCCCACAGGCACCTTTCATTGACGTAATTGTGCACATCTTATTTGTACTCCTAACAGCATTTCTCATGCTTCCAAATCCACAGCGGCGACATTACGCATTCAAAAATTGATTCATAAGAGTAAGATAAAAGACAATAAATGCAAAGAAAAGGATCACTATGGTTATAATTCAGTTACTTTGTTGAACACATGGCTATGCTGTTGACCCATATCTTGTTGGATTTTTGCTCCAGGACATCACTAATCTACTACAAATGTATAAATAATTAATGAATCGCCTTCTAATTGCATCCTTCCTCCTACTCCAGGTGCAACAGGAGGTTTCAGTGCTGATGTTTCAGTTTTCTACTCTCTCGTGGCTCTCCAAGCTCACTGAGCCCCTCATTGAATAATTTCCAGTACAAGGCGTGCAACATTTCCATGAGAATGGCCTCAGCCTCATTACTCATGATAATGGTGTTGATAATAGCTGCCCAAAACGGACATGACATTTTGGCCATCATTCAGGATCATTTGCATCTTTGTATTGAAGAAATTACAAGCAGTTGCAGGTTTTGTGTTTCTTATACTGAAATTGCTCTTTTTTTTTTTTGTACTTTCATGTTACTTAACAAAACCCGTAGAAGCAGTTTTTTTCTTTTCTTTTTTCTTTTTTATGTTACGTGACATCTCATTTTCTTCTTGTTTTAGGGCTTGAAGTGATAAGATCTGAGGTTCGCTTCTGTTTTAAATCAGTTATTAACATCTGTATGCTCTGCGGTGGGTGCATATCCATTCTGTGCAAATGCTGACAGCTTGCCTGAAGGTTCGGATTTGTTTGATCAGGTGGAAATGAGTTTTCCCACACCTCACCTGCACTCAAAGCAGACTGAAAACAAATGTGTTTTCATAGCTACAAAGGTACCCCATAGCTTTTTGTCTCTGTGAATGCTGTGGTTAAAACAGCCAATATAAAGGTAATTTAGACTAATATTAGCTTATGTGTGACGGAAGAAACAATTATCATGCAGAGCTTAGAAGTCAGGTTTTCAGATACTGTCCTCAGCCAAGGGGAAGTCTGAAAAACAACCATGCAGAAGAGGAAACCCGCAGCTTGTCCTTAATTGCTCTCTCATGGGCCTCTGTGGCCTCATCTGGTACAGGTCATTTCACCCAGGATTATGCAACCGTGCATATTTGATCAGGTACTAAACTCCCCTTGTGCCTCATGCTGATAAATAGTTCTTTTTCCAAATTGCTATGTGTTACTGTTCATACAGAATTTTTCTGTCAGCTGAACAAACATCTTCTGTCTACAAATATCAGGTCAAGACTTCAAGCGGGGAAAAGAAAACACCTCACAAACCTGCCAGTCTGAGTGATAGACGTACTGCCCTAGTGAGGACTTTGCCTTTCCTACATAAATAAATAAATAAATAAATAAATAAATAAATTCTAAAGCAAAGAGTCAGGTGTTCATCAAGCATTGCACTATTTAGTTACAGTCTGACAGCTCCACACATCAAATGCATTCCATCCCTGCACTTTTGAGCGAGAAACGGCATTCACATTTCTAAAACTGGGAATGAGGCAACCGGCGCCACGGGGGGTGGGGGTGGGGTGGGGGGGGCACAGAGTTTCAGATCATCTATTCCTTGACTTCCTCTGTGAATTTTTCAAGCGATTTAAGAAGTCTCAACCCTGATGCTTTCATCAGCCGCAGCAGAGGTAGAGGTGAACATTTAACATTTACCGCACGCTCACAAAAAAGGGGTCAAAACATGGAGCTTTAAAATAATTTCAAGTTCATTTTGCTGAAGTAAAATATTTATTCAAAGCACTAATTCATTTTCTTTCAGTAGATGATTCTGAATTTAGTTTTCATATTTTGAAAGACTTTTAAATGGCGTAGCCTGAAGTTTGTTTGAGGTTTAGATTCTGAGCTTAGATCCTATAGTAGTATTTAATAGGAAAATGTGAATATATTGTGAATACATCAGGGGTTTTCTGTGGATGCAGCCACGCAGGTTCAAAGACACCAGCAGGTTGCCGGAGCGAAGAGATGGTACGATTTCAAAGGGCAGTTTGGAGGCTTTAGAGGCTGCAGATGCTTTAAACTGAAAACTTTCAAAGGGTGAAGTGTTTCTTCACAGCAGGTTGACATGAGACTCCATGTCATGACCACTTTTAGGATGCATTACAAAGCAGAAAAACCACAGAATAACAGAGCTACAGCTTTGGCCCTTTGCCATAGAACTAGAAAGCAGAAGAGTCTTAGAAATATGCTGCTTCTGCTGTGTGCCTCAGTGTCTATGGGTGACAAATTAAAGGAAAATTTAATGGTGGCAGTCACTTCCAGGATGACAATGCCTCTATTCATAGGACATAAGCGCTCACTGACTAGCTTGATGGTGGTTAATCATATGCAGTTCTGGCTGCTCATGATGGCCCAACACCTTACTAAGACACCTTTAACCTTTGTGTCCTATAATTGGTCGGCATTCCATATGTGTAATGTCACACGCACAAGCACAAATCACATTGTAACTGTACAATGCTCATTTTAACACATGTTGTGACAATCCAGGGTGTTGTAAGTCAACAAATCCTGACAACTGGAGAAAACGTTTTCATTAAATCTTCATAAATGAATAATAATGGTAATCTGTAATAGACAACTTACTCCAATTAAGTTCTTAGAAAATGTGTAAATATTGTAAAACATGTCCAACTGCACACACAATGTCCATTCATGATTGTAGCAGAAAGTGTTTGGAACATTTGGTCGCCTAAGTGATTGCATTACGAAGAGGACATTGCATGCCGAGTCTCATTTATTTCCATTTATAGAAAGGCTCTGTGCACTGACAACACAAGGATGAGAGATTACAGACTCCTCACAACACTGCAGAGATATATGTTTGTTTTTAAGAGGTGGAAACATTTCAGAAGTATGATAAGCCCACAAAGCAATCAATTTTTAACAAACAGTATAAGACACCTGTTTATAACTGTGAATATATTCACTCTGTCATTTCAATGTATGAGATGTTATTTTCAGGAAATTACCTTATGAAGTCTTTAAATTGCCAATAACACAGTATTTATTTATGAACAATTCCAACGTTTGCTCACATCAGAATGGAGCAGTAAAATACATGTATTATATCTTTGGCTTGGTTTGATTTGGTATAAAATTAAACATATAAAGAAACAGATAACTATAATTAGCATGAGAATGTTCAGGGGAATTACACAATATACTCAATTTGTATGCATGTATCAGTCATTTTAGACATAACAAAAGATTGCTAAGAATGGTATTACTTCACTCAATTATAATGAATGTGCTACAGCCAGCTTTTATTTATTTATAGTGCATAAGATTTACATGAAAACTCATTTGGTACAGTGCTAAACAGATGCACAAATAATAATACATGCATATGCATTTGCGTGGGTTGGTGGATGAATATTGCATGTGTAACAATACTGATGGCTGAAGAAGCCAGTAGGGGGATGTAGGACAGGTGAAGTCCAGACAGCTGGGTCAGAGCATCATATTATTTATTACCCTGCCCCCATGGAGGCGAGGCAAGGGGTATTGTTTTTGGTTCGGTTTGTTTGTTTCTTGGTTTCTTTGTTTGTTAATACTCTAGCAGCAAAACTATTGGTTGAATTCATACCAAATTTGGTTTGTAGATTGCCAGTGACCCAGAATATATTTCATTACATTGTGGGAAAAATAGGTCAGAATTTCAATTTTTTATGAATTTTTAAAATCTCTGTTTTTCTCCATTTATTTATAATGGGCAAAAATTCAAATATCTGTAGCAGCAGAACTATTGGTTGAATACATACCAAGGTTCTAATAGTTTTGGATGTTTCATTATAGTTTAGTTTTATTTAGTTTTGGCTTTTTTTTCTGTAATTCAGTTAGTCTTAATTCGTTTTTAGAGCAGGTTTGCTAGTTTTTATTAGTTTTCATTTTCTTCTAAATGCTTAGTTTTAGTTTAGTTGTAGTTTTGTCGTATCTTTTCTCTTCTCTGTCATATTCAAATAAATCCCAGACAGGACTCTGCTGCTTTCTCCCAACTTTAGTCTCCATGTTTCCAGGTAGAGTGGGGACCAGAAGACGACTGTAAACCATAAGTGACGGACCATGAAGTGCTGTATGGTGCCACTAGCTAAAATTGCTAGAGTGAAATAGATCGATTTCGCATCAATCTGACATTGACAAAGATGAAAATGAAGGGAATTTTATCCATAATTTTTATCCGCTTTAATTAGTTTTGTAAGCACACAGTACAGTTTCAGTTAGTTATTGTTTTTTCATTTAATTGTAGTTTTTATTTATTTCAGTCAACGAAAATGTTTTTTTAATTCTAGTTTTCATCATTTCATTAGTTTTCATTAACAATAATAGCCTTAGTACATACCAAATTGGGTTTATAGATTGCCAGTGGCCAATAATAGATGTGATTACATTTTGACAAAAGTAGGTCAAATTTAAACATTTTCAGGAATTTTTTTAAAAATCTTCTTTCTTCTCCCATTTACTTATAATGGGCAAAATTTCAAATGTCTATAAAACATCAATTTTGTTTAAATTTACTTCAAACTTGGCACATATATAGAGCCACCTGACATGTTGACATCAGCACATGCATAGACATGATGACATCAGCTGGATTGATGCCAAAATAAGCTACAATATTTGCGAGGGGCGGGGTTTGTTGTGCCTGGCACCACTAGTTTTTCTATCTTCTTGTTTGTCCTGTCACCTGCGTCCTTTCCTGCTTTAGGTCGCCCCTCCGGCTGTAGGAAGTTACTGACCTGTTGTAGGTCAGGTTCAGGGCCCTGAGGAGCAGAATTCTATTCAGAGCCTTCCTTAGTATATTCAGGTCCTGGGGTCAGGCTGTGTCGACGCAAATGGAGGTATATGATTGGACAATTCTGACATATGGCTGACGGTGAAAGAGAATAACATCTATACTGAGTTGTACATCTGAATGTGGGACTCTGATTTACATGATGTGGCATGTCACACATACATGAACTGTACATGTAGATAAATATTAAAGGTTGTGTCAGAAAGAATCACAGCCAAAGCACTCATCATTCATCATTCATTCATCATCGGAGATCAGAGACCTCCACTCATGTTTCACAATAGTATTAAACCAGTAGTGAATCACAAATTATATTATGTTTTCATGTGTTTTTTTGGCACTGAAATAACTTATGGTGACAAGACCTGGAAGCTAATATACAGTATCATTCCACTGTAGCAATTTTGTGCAGGAACAGTGATTCTTTTGTTTCATTTTCTTTCATTGGCTGTTCTATTTACAGCTTTCAAGCAGTTTAGAAAGTGAAACCTTCACTGTTGGACCGAATGCTGCTCAGTTGTAAATTTCCCCTCTTTGCTTGTCTCCTCTTTGGTTTAACCCTCAAAGACTTAAACAGCCACTGGCAACCAAAAGCATCCATTGATCCTTAATGTTTAATAACTTTAGCACCACTAATTCTGTCTATACATTTAAATAATTCAGGTAAAATGCAGTTTCTCAGCTTTTCAGTAGCATCAGACATGACCCATTTAGATGTTCACAAGTGGAAATGGCCTCATCTCCTACAGCACTGATTCACCAGGACATCTGTCCATCTGTCTGTCTGTCTGTCTGTCTGTATTGTAACTGGCACTTTTGCAAAAGATTTATTGAACCAATAAAATTGAACTCTGCATCTGGTATAATATTTATTTGTCAGTTCACACACTACACTGTAATTTGTCCTGTACCTTTAACCCGAACCAGCAACCCATCAGTCACAAGTCCACTCTTCACCCATCTAGGCCACGGCTTCCCTTTGACAGGTTTCCCTCACATTAAGATTCCCTGGCTTCTCAAAAAAGTGTCAAAAAATAAAGTAAAAATCTGGATTTTTGTGGATCAAAATCTCAGGCTATAATATCTGATGTGTAATCCTGCAGACAGACAGACAGACAGACAGAGACAGACGGATGGATGAACAGACAGAAGTGGTCACATAACCTCCTTGGTGGACGAAATAATAAAAGGAGAACATCTCTACAATCTATAGCCTCAAGAGAGTGGTGTTATTACTTCTCTGACATAGTTGGATCAAAACCCGGCATTGTTACCTTCACAAAGTATTGTGTGAGGTTATTGTGTTTACCAGCTTTACTCCAGCCTTAGTACACAGTAACAATTACAGCCTCACAGAGACACAGTCACGGCTATGAACCTTCTTTTTTCCTACAGTGTTATAAAGCATTTTTCATTTGTAGTGTACAAGGTTGGCTGTCCAGGTAGCTTTGTGAAGATGGTGAAGTAACATTTTTCTTTGTCCTCGAGGACCTAGAATTTAAAGACACATGTTTTGATCTCAAGTCACTGCTTGGAGCATATTTCAGAAATGCAGATGTGTGTTACTTTGGTATTCTGCTATAACTCTGTGTAAAGGTTGACGTTTATGAGACTTGTGGTCATGTAAATGTCATCTTCATTTGGAGTGACTCCATCGATTGCCTGAAGTGACAAGGACAGTCTGCACAGGCAGACATGCAGACATGTAGTCTGTATAATACACTGTTAACTCTGGATTAATCAATAAGGCTTTTAATAATGACAATATGGCAGCATGCTGTAACAAGAAACCAATCAGGGTTATCCAGTCCAACAAGAAAAATCTATATATTTTCAGGAAAGAAATTTCAAATATAAATTAAAATTCTGAATGACACCATTTTTCAAAACCGTAGAGCATTATTCATGTGGAATATGTGAGAAAATACAGGGTGATGAACAGCTTTTATTTTCTCACACCAACTGTCAGGGGCTCAAAGGTCACAAAGCAGAGCATCTGCCTCCAAATGGTGAAATGTGGTGAAATGTAGTGCAGCATCATTAACAAATTGTGCAAGGGAGACTGTGGGATTTACTCAAACTTATTTCTGTTCTGAGAATTTTCAGCTTTATTTTCAGCTTTATTTTTGCTCTTATATATTTTGCATGGATCTGTTAAGATTTCAATAAAGAAAAGGGAACGACGATAACATGCGTGTGATGCTTCCTAAGCTCTTGCCACATATTAACAGAGGACTTTTAATGGTGGAAATGATGCAGAAGAACTAAATGAATGTGGTTGGAACTCACAAGAAGCCAGATGGTGGATATGTAGCCAGAGGGAGGCTCGGTCCTTTTTTCTTCCTTTCTCGTTCCTTGCTTTTTTTTCCCCTTTCTTTTTTTTTGGCCTTTTTGTGACTAATAGTTAATAGTTCTTGGACTTAGTATATAGTAAGTGTACAATGCTCGAGGCCGTTACATATTCCTGTTAAGGATATGATTCCAAATCCCATCATAATCACTAATGTCAATGTGAACCTGTAAATGTGCAGGAAAACGGTTTGTGTTGAACTTTGTTAAAATGACACACTCACAGCAGTCTTTCACCGACTATTAGAGTGGCATTAACAAGTAAGCCTCTAATTTGTGGTTTAAAACCTCACAATAATATAATAAAATTGTGGGAAAGAATGCTGCCAGTCCTTGAAAGTGACTGATGCACTGCTGCCACCTACTGTATATTTTCAACAATCCAACTACACCCTAATACAGTCTGAAGTCGTTCATCATGTGATCATCATATGCACATGCTACATTGTAAGTCTATTTACTGTTAGCACTGCACTCTTCTCTAAAAAAATGTCAGATTTTTTTTGTGTTTTTCATTGGTATTGAAGTAATATTTTTGACATGTAAAGAATTGAATATCCTAAAAATATAAAAGCTAATATAAAACCTTTTATTAAATGTGATGAAAAAAGTCAGTGTATTGATAATGTATGCACTTTTATTAGTAGTAAATATATACAAAATGCAAAACTGTAAAATCACATTGCATATTAACTGGATTGTAGGTCTTCTCATTGTGACAGCACCATGATTATTCATTATTCATTATGTGATCCAATGATTTAATGACTCAGTCATCAAACTAAAATTCATGCAGTCTTCAGTTTCATACAAAGCAAACCCTGATTAAAAGCACATGCTTAAAAATCTCAACATTTCAAGTAAAAACTGTAAGAACACTATCATTTCTTTAAATCACCACCAGCGATAATTTATAAACTCCTTTTTAATCCCATTATAGAAAATAAGCAGATCTGTATGCTCCGAAAACACCTGGAGTCACACGGACGATATCAGCAGAACTGAAATGGAGAAAGAGAAACAGGATTTATTAGTATGTATATATGTATTATTTATATATTTTTTTAGATATAATTATTATTATTATTTTATTTTACAATTGACTGCAGGGACAAAAAAATTTGTTTCACTGTGAACTGTATTATGTCTAAGTGCATGTGACTAATCTTATTTCTTTTACAATCTTCATTAGCATGTCAAAGGATGACACATAAGGGTCAGATCAAGCGAAAGTGAACATCAGTGTCAAAAATTTAAGTTTCAGCTATCATTTCTCAAATAGGCTCATTTTTTAGCTTAAGAACTCTAATTTTTGGAACTGTTTACAAAACTTCAGTATCACTAGTAAAAAAAATATATATATAAAGATATAATCAATATAAGATGAAACCTAAAAAGGACTACATATGTAAATGCACTGTCAACTTCAATAATAATATTTTTCTTGCTTGTTTAAGTGATATTCTAAGTCTGTGAATCTGTTGGAACTAATTATTCAACAGCACAAGAATACTGAAAAGTTATGTACAATCAAATTATTTGTAAATATGCTCTGCTATCAGCTGTACACATCATTTAATTTGCAATATCTATGTTACATAAAAGTTTATCAGCATATTTGTAGTGTTTTAGTTCCAGCAAAGTGTTTTATAATGACTACTGAACAAAGATACAAACTGCTGTCCATGTCACAACATATTTGTGCTCATCAAAACTTCTTTAAAACATTTTTATCCAATATTGATAACAACTGTAGTTTAACATCATAGCTAAAGCCTAATATTTCTTTTTCTTTGAACATTTGCGTAAAGCGAAAAAAAAAAAAAGTTCCAATTTGAGTCCCCATGTCATGCAACAGTAACTGAAGTATTTTTACCCCAAAACTGTATTTCTGTAAATTGTAATGTGTCATGTCAAAGTACTTACTGAGACCTATTCATACATGTATTAAACATGGAGACAAGTTATTTAGTTTACAACACAGAGCTTATTGAACATGAAATGTGTCCCTGTGTCACTGCTTGATCTGACCTTTAAGCTTCGTTGCATTTCAGGAAAACACGGCAGTCAAAGCTGGACACTAGGTACTTGTTCACGTCTTCAGTCTGTCACACTGAGCTTCGAGGCTGCGTTCGTGTATCCGTTTTAATCTGCACCGTACACACCACTCGACCATCTGTGATAAAATCATCTCCTCCACCTCCCCAGACTCTGCATGAATTAACCCTTAACAAACCATTTATGCCTTCAGTGTATGATCCAGTTCAATCTAACCCAGCTCAAGAATCCCTTCAAAACCCGAATCTATACCTATAACTTTGAGAGACAGATCTGTTGGCCAGTTAATCCTCAAATAATGTTTCAGAGAATTACTTTAATACAACTTGTTGAAGAGGAAGAATGTTGATTTGTCTGTATATTTTATGTGCAACACAAACTGCAACTGAACCTCCATCAGTAACTGGACTGCCATGTTAGGCACCTAGGTAGGTTAATGCCTTGCTCAAGGGCACATTAGTGATCATCATGAACTCTTTTGCCAATCTGGGGAATTGAATTGGTGACTAAAGCAACTTCTTCCACCTTCTAGGACATAAATAAAATATGATGACAGTTGGTGGTCACCTGCCAAAACTCAGGATTGAACCAGAAATGACTGGATTGATGTAGTGTACAATATATACGTCATGGAGAGAATCACATTTAATTTAAGATGTAAAACTGATATTTTTACTGAAATTTGGTCAAAGTGGCTCATTTATATTGTAACTGTGAGACCGGACTTTATATAATTTCAAAGGATCCTCAAACTTTACTGTAAAGGAAAAAAAATAATATGGGTATATGAGTATATTGATGCATGTGTGTGATGTATGTATATGTGGACAAGATGCTGCTCTAAGGCTGGACTCTACCCCCCTGTTGTTTGTTTGTTCTGCATTGTTTTGTTAGTGTAAGTATTTGTGTTGTTTTTTTTCTCAAAAACAAAATAAAAAAAAAAAAAAATTGCTGAAATAATTCAGTTTCTATCCCATTAAATCATCCCCTCTTTTACTGAAGCCGTAACAACATGACAGCTAAACATATTTTAGTGAAAAATTAATCTTTAAGTGTATCTGACCAAGAACAGTTTTGGGCATAACTGTGTAGAAGCTGCATAAAAACAAGTATTTTTCTTTTTGCATCTTTCCATGACATTAAATCTCTGATTACGAATGTCATTTACAGTGTTTTATCTTCTGGCATGTGTCACAACAGTATGTAAGGGTTAAGCAAATGCATACAAATGTATTTATTCATATACTTCACACTCTGATTATGTATTCAGACCTGTGGATCTCGGGGGAAAGGGGTGGTGGTGGTGGGGGGGCTGTCTGAATCAGAGCCCCTCTCAAAGCCAGAGACACCAGTGAATACAGATGCATTTCATTCAATAATAATGTTTAAACCTGATGTAAATGTCCTGGCTGAACTATGTTAAGACACAATAACTAGACGAAGGCCAGGCAGTGAACTTACCTTCCAGCGGTTACCACACTCATTACACAGCACAAATGTGGTCATTGGCTCATCAGCACTGCGTGTCTGCACCTAAAACACACACAAATGAGCAGAACATTACAGCGCAAGATGTGAAATGAATCAAATAAACCTGAAAACAAGAGCCAGCATTTTAATCTTCTGGTAAATGTTATTGGAATGACATTATTCGTAGAACACAAGTAAAAAAAAATACATCTGTTACTGTTTTCCTTTTGCACTGCAAAGAACCAACAGATGAACACACAAGTCTTCTGACTTCTTGTATATTTACTATGTTTTTATTCATCTTTTTTTTTTATTACTATTTTTAATTATATAGCAGCTGAATCATCTGTTGTTCAGATCATCTGGATTCTCCTGCAAAACTCTACAACATGTTTCTGCATAAACAAGTTACATTTAAGGTATTTTAAGACCAAACATGATATAGATCTACCTGTGCTTTTGTAATATACGGGGCTAATGAGAATTTAGCTGTATTTGATCTTATGTATCCTACATTTAGAGATTTCAGGCAGAATCACTGTTTAATATTCATTCTTTGGAGATGAGACAATGCTCATGTCCAACCCTGAACATGACGAAAAAAAATATTAGACCCCTCCGATCTAATAATAAACAGTTTATTAGAAAATGTGTATTGGCCATACTTTAAACACCTGTTTGATTCCACTAGGATTAGACATTATATTAGACAAAGTGGAAAACTGCATGTGAAATGATGCCATTTATGTTTCGGAGTGGATTCTTGACTCTTGTGTTTTGTATCATATGTTCTCATCCGTGTACCTGGTTGTAGGTGCAGTTCTTCTTCTTGCACTTGCCGCACTGCAGCAGGTCGGTGGTGGTTCCACCAGTTTTGGCCATCTGGTGCTCCCTGATTGCCTCCTGGGTAAGAACGTTCCTCAGCTGTTTCAGCTCGTCACTGGCCATTTCCTTTGTAAAAACAGAAACATTTAAGGGACTATGAGAGCTAAGTGGTAAGACGAGGGAAATGGAGGTATATGTGAGAAGGGCCAAATGAAAACAAATGTAAACATGAAAAGCATTACTTTACCTCAGCAGTCATGGAGGCCATGCGACTCAGCTCAATGTTTCCTGCGAGTACATTCTTGCGAAGCCCAGGGTTCTTTGGGTCCTTCAAGTTACTGATGCGACTCCGCACCCTGTTCTTATATTTCATATCAGTGGCCTTTATCTCCTGATAGATATGTGCAGCTAAAAGTCAAGGCTCAATTAATTTGCATATGATTTATTTGTGGTTTTTTAACAAATCTGATAAATATGAATGAACTCAGTTAAATGAAATGAAGGATATAATCTTCCATCTCTGCCGCCATGCTGTCGCAGTTAGCCCCAAATTCTTTATAGTCATCTGTCACATCAGGAAAAAAATGTTTAGCAGACATTGCACTGATATTTGTGTGCATTCATTCACTGATGTTTACAGCTGTAATATAATAAATGCAGGTAAAGTCTCACTGTCTGTGCGCAGGGCAGCGGCGATCATCTCAATGCACTTGTCTCTGACGGAGTCGCCTGTTGCCAGGTGAGCAGCCAACGGACCGCCAGCAGAACTGAAGCCAGGAGACATGGGGCTGGTCGGGGTGGTGGGGGTTTTAGGGGTATCGGTTTTGCTTTTTCTGCTGGGCATATTTAAAAAAAACAACAACAGAAGAACAGGGATGAATGTCATGTCGGCTTTTTCCAATCTAAGGCCCAATCCCAATTCACCCCTTGAAACAGAGCTGCAAGGGGTAGGTAGGGGTTGAAACATTCCCCTATAAAAATGGGACAACCCTTCGAGACCTTTTATGTCATCAGCAGTCATCGATGCTGCTATAAACAGATGAGACAGCTTTGTTTCCAAAAGAATTCACCATGCCGTCAGCAGCTGTAACCGTCCCTGTTGCATGGGCTCTGGGCGTCTTTTTGCAGTTCTCAACGTACATTTGTGTTTCTTTCATTTCAGTTGTAGCCGCCTGGGGCCCAATGATGACAGGATCTGAGATGGACCCCTTCATGTGCCCCCACCCTACTGCATCTTTACAGACTGGATCTACATCCACAAATGGACGTCCATCAGTCTTGGTGCATCTTTAGCCTGTCTGTCCAGAGTGGATCTCTCCTTCACTGTGGTTCTCCCTGAGGTTTCTCTTTTCCCACTGGGTTTTTGGAGTTTTTCCTTGCCGAGAAGGAGGGTCTAAGGACAGGAGACGCCCGTGACATTAATCCATTTCCTTCATCCGCTGTTTATTTGACTGTTGATTGTTTTCATATCCAACTAGTTCTGTAAAGCCCTGTGAGGCCACCTTGTTGTGACATAGGGCTCTACAAATAAAATTGAATTGACAATTGAATCTTATCACACCGCTGCACTTTTTTTGCTGTGTACGTGCTCCATCTTGATTTGAACGGAATTATGGGAGATTTCTCATACCCCTCCGTTTGTGTGGTCCTGAAAAATCTCCGTTTGGAGAGCTAAACAGCCCTCCGCCTTAGCCCTTCCCCTAAGACTCATCAAGAATGGGGACACCCCTACCCCTTCACATAAATGCACAAAATGGAGGGGTAGCAGTAAAGGGGGGGGCAAGGGGTGAATTGGGATTGGGCCTATGCCTTGTTCAGGGTCAGACCAAATAGGAGGTATGAGCCAAGGTCTGAACCATTACAGATATTTGTTCATTTTAGTTTAATCCTCACTCTGCAATTATAGACAGGACTGTACAACTTTTTATGTCATTCCAATATTGTTTGACATTCATTTTTGTACATATGGGAGTGTATCTGATGTCACCACTTTGTAAATTCAGCTTCATTCTGTTCTTCTGTCTTCCCTTTGTTTGCAATATCATTTCTTTTTCATGTATTTAACCTGTGCTTAACCAGGAAAGACTCACTGAATTTAAAAATCCTAATTTTACAAGAGCGTCCTGGCCAATATAAGAGACAGATTAGCAACCAAACACTCACAAACCCATACATTATATGAAAATATAAGGCAAGTATAAGATGATAAAGGCAAAGAATTCATTTACTGGTAAAGTAGCATTTAATTAAGAACATATTACATGCAATACATATAAATTAATTAAAATGTAATACAAAACTAAAGTAAAAAGTAAATCCAATTATGAAGCAATGAAATAAACTTACTTCTTATCTTCAGTCAAACAAGTCAGTAAAATTCTCATTTGTAGATTTTATCACTGATTACCTTTCAATGCTGTCAGTTGAGGGCTTCCTCTGAGGAGGTCCAGACTGAACCGGGGTTTTGGAACCGTGAGACTCTCTCCTATGAAACACAGTAAATAAAATCAACATCTTCACGTTTATTTAATAATTACATAACAAATACATATACATTGCTTTGACTCACCTATCAGTGGTTAGCTTCTTTGCTGGTGGTGAGCTGCACGTCTTTGAGTCAGTTGACTCTCGTCTGACAAAAGACACTTGGAGTCAGTTTTTTCCAGATTGAAGCATTAATGAGATTCAAGGTAGTCCATCGTAGACCTACCTGTCAGGTCTAGAATCAGACGAATGGCGTTTCACAGGTTGACCAGACTTTGAGTCACAGGAGTCTTTCCTACAACAAAAGAGAAACATATTTTGTGCACCAACATCATGTTCTCATAAAAACAGTCAACACTGTTAAAATGCATTGGTTCAACTCGCTTTCATGATGCTGCACACCTGTGAATTTCTTTTTTGACATCCAAACTGGGCTTTTTGGGAGGTGGTGGTTTAGAGTCAGATGAATCTTTCCTGACAAAATGAAACAGTTTTTTTGTTGTGAAAAATAATAAATCCAAACCAAATTCCTCGTGTGCAAAAAACTAAAACTACTAAATCTATTCCGATGCTCCAGATGAACCACATGCATCACATCTACAACTATTAAAGATGCTCATTATTTGCTAACCTTTCTTTCTTAGCTTCCCCTGAGTGTTTTTTAGACACTTTGCTATCTGAAGAGTCTTTCCTGCAAAAAGAAAACAAGTCTTTACCAACAGAAAAACGTACAGTTTTTCTTTTTAGATGACTGCTACACCAGCTTTGAGAACTGATGAACTTGTTTTGAGTTTTGTATGACACGAATGAAAACCAGAAATTATAGTCAGAGTGACATGCATTGCCTGAGCTAAGGTCACCGATCCTCTAGAGACGACAGCAAGATCTGTTTCAAGGATAAATGAGACAGAATAAGTCCCAGATCCCAGACCTGTCTTTTGTCTCTTTTTTCACATCGTCTGACGTCTTCTTCTGTGAGGGACTTTTACGGTCCGACAGCTCCTTTCTATTGTGGAAAACAACACATTGACTCAAGTTTCCAAATGAAATTACAGCCTTTTTTTCCAAAATATTTCTCCAAGACACTTCCAGTGACCACATGCACTCCGCAAAAAAAAACCAAAAAACTTATCTGATCCAGACCTCTCTTTTTTCCCATCCAGGGACGGACGTTTCGGAGCAGGCGGAGGGTGAAGGTGAAGGGGAAGTGGAGGAAGAGGAGCATTTGGGTCCGGAGGTTCTTTTCTGAATAAAAAGGTGCCTTTGAGCTGAGCTGTATGACTTCATACTGACAGTGACTATGACATAGGATGTAACGCATGCAGACCCTGACCTTGCTGGTGGAGGATGAAGGTGGAGAGGAAGAGGAGCAATTGGAGCATTTGGGTCTGGTGGAACTTTCCTATTAAGGTAATTAACATCTATGAGTTTCCTCTAAAAATCGCACACAGTCTTAACTCACTCAAATGCCCGTGCATATGGTTAAAGCATGGCTGACCTTTCCTTCTTCACTTCGAATGATGGACGTTTAGCCAGAGGAGACAAGGGTTTAGGGGCATGTGGACGAGGATGTTGCGATGAAGAGTCCTTACCGTCCTTCCTACACAAATGTCACAACATTATAGAATAAAGTGGTGCACATCCACAGTCTTTGTCGTCAGATGATGGAACATGCCCGTTCAAGTTAAAGGGTAAATTTGGATTCTGGGAAGTGGGGCTGTATGAGGTACATAAAGTCAGTTTATTAACTTTAGTAGCTGTGGTTGGCATAGCCCCAGTTTGGAAAAGTAGACATGAAACAGATCACAGAAACTAAATGAGGGCCAAAAATACAAATATTAGCCCACTTTGTTAAATCACGTGCTGTTTTATCACTCAAACCCACCGCATACCTTGACAAAAACAGCACTTTTAACTCACAGGAATTGCTGGTCTGCTGCTGCTTCATTTGGGGAGTTTTTTTTTTTTTTTTTTTTTTTTATGTGCAGCTTCAGTTCAACACCTTAATTCATATGTAATTAAACTGACAAACTAACCAGTCCTTCAGTGTCCCATGAAGCCAAATTGCAGTTTGGTGTCTTCAACTCGCAAAGACCTAAACAGCTGCCAGTGACCACAAGCATCCACTGATCTAAAATGATTAATAACTTTTGAACCACTAACTCTGTCAATACACATAAATAATTGTGGCAAAAGACAGTTTCTCAGCTTTTGGTTTGGATCAGATAAGAGCCATTTGGACATTCAGAGTCTCCAATGTGAATGTGGAAACAGTCATGTGCTACAATACTGACTCACAGTATATTCAAGTAATGATATATTTTGTTAGAAAAGTCCCTTTTTATTCAGCTTCCTGATATAACAACATTTCAATTTACTCTGAGCTTTCATGAACATCTACATGATAAATATAGGAAAAGATATGGTTTTTGTTGATAATGCAGAAAATAATATACATAGTGAGAATACATGGTTTGCTGCTGATGGTCACCTCAGTACTTCACTTTTCTGTCTCACACAATTCGTATTCTTTATTCTATATTTTTATACATATATTTATTCTATACTACACAAGAGCAAAAGTTAAGCCGGAGCCAAATTCCTTGTTTGTGTGCACAAACTTGGCCCATACAGCTGATTCTGATAACTCACTTAGGAAATATTACATGTAGAGATGATTACATGACTTATTTAGAAGTCATCACAGAAATAGTTCTAGGTCTTTAAGGGTTTAACAGAGTGATATAGAGGCTTAAGTTCCTCACCAGAAAGGGCTATCATTGGATAAAAAAATGGTGAAAGTATTCTAAATATAGAATACACTTACATACTTTACAACAACACTTTACATACTTACATATTTTATGGAGAGGGGGTGGGATTAAATAAGTTGCACTTCTTCCCACCCCTTTTCGGGCATGTAAATGGAACTATTGGGCTGTTCTTCTGTCTAAGATTGTTATGACTGTTGATATTTGTATTATTATGCATGTTTTGCTTGTTCGCATATATGTTAAATTTCATTGCATGTTCAAAATCCATCACTAAAATAATTTTTTTTTAAAAATCAATAACTAATATAGATTTTTTTTTTATGTTTACAGTATGTAGCTAAAATACCATTTTGCTGCTCCTGGTCCACTATAGTCCTCCTGTTTGCTTCTCAAAAATGGAACAGCATTTACTATAATCTAAGAAAACTGACTATGCGTAAGTGTCTCATACAGCCCCTAATAATCCAAAATAATCCTTTTATGAAAACTGTTTTCTTAAAGACACACCTGACTGAGCCAGCACAGCATGCACCATGCACAGTGATATCCAGTTAGGCAGTGTGTCCACTTAGAAAACTGTGGAAACAAACGTCTGTTATCCCATGCACTTTGAGGAAGAACATTTAAGTCTCATGCTCTGTAGCTCAGGCAACGCAGCGTCCTGACCTGTCCTGTTTCTTGTCCAGAGAGGGACGTTTGATCGGAAGAGCAGGTCGAGGAGGACGAGGAGGGGACGGGTAACGGGACGGATACAGAATACTGCTGTCCAAGACTCCCCTCCTGAAATGAATAATTAGGTCAATTTTAAGCCCTGTTTGGTCTGACTCAGGAGTAGAAATGCATTCTGGGCCACCACCCTCTAACCTTTCAAATATTGGTTTGTGAACGTCAGGTTTCTCTCTCTGAGGCTCAAATAGCGGTCTCTCTCTCGGCAGTGTGTTCATCGGCCTCTCGTGTCGACTCTCTTCTCTGTTTCTGTCCCGTCTCATGTCATCAGTAAACATGTGTTTTTTGGGGTCTTCGTGGTGTTTCTCCTTTTTGGGCTCATCAGCATTTTTCATCTTTTTATGTTCCTCTAATGGCTTTTCTTTCCTTTGCTCTGGCTTGTGTTTTTCACTTTGCAGATCTAAATGCTTCTGTTTTCTGGTGTCTGTTTCCGGCTGAGGCTCCTCCACAGGTCTTTGTTTTTTTGGCTCTTCTACGTGCTTTTCTCTTTTGATTTCATGTGGATGTTTCTCATTGTGGGGCTGTTCTAGATGTTTTTCATCCGCGAGGTCATCCGTGTGTCTCTTTCTGTTTTTGTGCTCATCGTCTTGTTTTTCTTTTCTGTCTTTATCTGAGTGTTTTTTGTCTGCATCTGAGTTGTGTTTTGATTTTACATCCAGTCTCCTGTGACTAACAAAAAACAAGGGAAGTATTATTCATACTTCCATTCAAAAGCCAGAAAATGAAAAGAAACTGCCATCGCTTCAGCAGAACACTTTTCAACACTTTCATAAACTCTTTACAAATGTCCCTGTGGGTACGACAAGTATGACAGTCAGGTATCCTGGTAATCTATCTTACTGCAAATACAAAACATGTGTTATGACTCTCTTAAGTGGTACTTATCCGTGAAGCAGCTGGGAAAGTACTGACCTGCTTTGCATCTCAGAGGGAGAGCCGTTTGGAGAGGATGCTGGTTTGTTGGGGTCCAAACCATTCTTCATTTCAGATGATTTCTCTGAATCTGTTGATCACATATATGGGGGAATAAGTTCAGCAAATCTTTCAGTTCACGATGTATTTACTGCACAAACAACAATTTACACTGCTCTGTAAATCGTGTCTACAAAGTCAAGTCAGGTACCGAGAAGTCTTTTCCAGTCTTTAATGAGGACTTTGGCCAATGCAATGACTTCTTCATCTGTGCAGTGCTTCCTGATACCGTTCACAGACATGCCAATCCTTGTTTCCTGAAAGAAATACACACACATAAAATGACCATTTATAGTTTGTGTTTGTAATTATCTGTTAATTCAGCTCTTGCACTCATCCATATGAAAATGTGTACATACATTTCATTTCCATATGTATTTTTGTGAAAATATGTGTAAGACCAGCCTATCAGTACCATTACTTTCGGTTAAATAAAGTTACATTAGGTTAAAAATCGTGATTTTCATTTACAACTCACTTACACATTTATACATGTACTTTTACAACATTAAACAATACGTTTTATGAAATATTATGACTTGAAGGTATCTGTTTTAATATATGTGTATATACAACTCACACTATGCTAATTCCATACATGTTATAAATATAGGGGTCCAATCAAGTGGTAACATGTGGACACATTTCGTGTTCAACAGTCTCTGTCGTGTAAGCAGAGTAACTTATATGCATGTATTATACATATTTGAGTAGGTGTTTAGAAAAACTTTAACATTATGTATAACAAAATCTGGGGAGAGAAAATTTTTAGGTGAAAAATGTCAAATTACTGCTCAGTAACACGTGGGCTTGAAACGGACATCAATTTTTTTAAGCTTTACGCAAACATTCAAAACATGTGGTTCTCAACAGAAATTGATATCAAGTAGGACAAAACCTTTTAGATATTATGTTCAACTATGCTGGAAATAAATCTTGGAGTAAAATATTGAAAAGTCTCTGTTTTATTGACATGAGAAGGTGGTGACGCCTGGACAGGTTGCCATAGAAACACATGGATGACTCTTTACCATTGTATGCATTACCCAAAATGTATCAAAAGATCATTATTTTCTGAAAGTTTCACTCAAATATCTGAGTCACAGCTTGAAAATTAAAAATTGGTATTTTTGTGGTAACATGTGGACAGGGCCTTTTAAGCAACTCACAAATGTTCAAACTCATAAATATCATTAATATTCACAAAATAATGACAATCTAATACTTGAAACTTAACAATCATCTATATAGTCAACAGATCAAATATATTTTAAATTTTTTAGATACAATTTTTTGCATCAAATTCAAGCTATGGCTATGGTGTAAAAAGTACAAACTTTTTTCCCCATAAGTGGTATTTTAAAAAGGATAACAGTTCCATAAAATAGAGATCTTCAGCTAAAAAAATGAGCCCACTTGATAAAAGATGTATGCAAATTTACTTTTTCATGTTGATGTTCACTTTTGCTTGATCGGATCCCTATATGTTCTGCAGATGTACAGTACTGTGCAACAGTTTAGGTCACCTTCAGCTTTGTTATATTAATATGGTTGAAAAGAGCACACAGATTTATTTCCCATTCTCTTTTCTTAAGATACAAAACAATGAAATACAGGAAATATGTGCACGACCTTAAAAGACACAGAAAAACAGAACTGAATGTGAAGAAGCAGCACCAACAGTTGGAAATGTCTGACATGATGAATGAAACCTGGAATAAAATGGAAAATGAATGACATAAATCTGATACTGTCTGAACAAAAGGGTTAAAGACATGCTAAGTACAAAGGGAGGGCACACTAAATACTACTACTTTGGTTTACACAAGCTGTTTTTTCCATTAAACTTTTGAACATAGGCTACTTCCCATACATCCAGATTGTATCTTAATACAGAGACAGATAAATGCATATATATACTCATTATAGAGTAATTTTACTAAACTAGCATATCTGTTTGCCTATAATTTTGGACACTAGTGTATGCATGTGAAAATAATCTTCTTATAGGTGACATATGGAAGTATCTTTACGTCTGTATACTAACACTGATGTCATTTAATCATTATCCCACTGTTTCTACAGGGTGGGGAAGCAAAATTTACAATGAACATTTAGTTGTTTTTTCTCAGCAGGAACTACGTCAATTGTTTTGAAACCAAACATATATTGATATCATAATCATACCTAACACTATTATCCATACCTTTTCAGAAACTTTTGCCCATATGAGTAATCAGGAAAGCAAACGTCAAAGAGTGTGTGATTTGCTGAATGCACTCGTCACACCAAAGGAGATTTCAAAAATAGTTGGAGTGTCCATAAAGACTGTTTATAATGGAAAGAAGAGAATGACTATGAGCAAAACTATTACGAGAAAGTCTGGAAGATACTATTAAAGAAGAATGGGAGAAGTTGTCACCCGAATATTTGAGAAACGCTTGCGCAAGTTTCAGGAAGCGTGTGAAGGCAGTTATTGAGAAAGAAGGAGGACACATAGAATAAAAACATTTTCTATTATGTAAATGTTCTTGTGGCAAATAAATTCTCATGACTTTCAATAAACTAATTGGTCATACACTGTCTTTCAATCCCTGCCTCAAAATATTGTACATTTTGCTTCCCCACCCTGTAATTACCCTGAAGTGCAGTTTTGTGCTTGTTCCTGAGAGTGTGTGCATTCAAAATATGGTTTACCTGGAGGAGTTTGAGAGTCATGTTGAAACTTTTCAGTTCCTTCAGCAGGTCCATGGCGCCTTCCTGCAGTCACAATCAGAACACATTCAATCCATGTGGTTAGAACAATGTTTATGTACAACAAAAGTAAAGCAAAGACATTTCTGTGACAAGTTTAGTTGTCCTCCCCTGACAGATTTTAATATAATCAAAATCCCGGTCTGTCAGTGGGATGGTCACCAGGGCCACAGCTCGAGGAGACTGTGAGGTGCCATGCAGGCGCACTACTTTTGGACAAACTACACTTTCAGTCACTGGAACTGAATATTGGAACAGTTTACCACTGAACATAAGAGACTCACAGTCATATACCTCCTTCAAATCACAACTTAAAGATCATATGAAGGTAAACCAAGCCTGTGACCATCAGTAGATCGTCCTCAGTGTTGTTCTGTGTGTTTTTATGATGTTTTGCCTTTTTGTCTACTGTCTTTCTTGTCACCTGCCTATGGACTACAGATGGAAATGAGCACTGCTGCTATCATCTGCCATATTTACAGCTGCAATTGTTGTAGATGTTCATTAACCCTTTCATGCATGAATTATGAGAACCTTAATCAAGATTTTTTTCCTGAGTGTTTTTATTCTTCTTTAGGCATGAAAAAAACAATGCGATTATTATTATTATTTTTTTAATGAACCTATTTTTCACACAGTTACAAAAAGGTCCACTCAGCTGGACACCATGTGTTTTAAATTTTGAAGCTCAGAAACATGCATTTACTGACAAACTGTGTGAAAACTATGAAATAAAAGCATTTTTATCCTCCTGAGACCCAGCAATGCATTTTTGTCCTCTGTAGGGGACAAAAGTTTGACAGTTTTACTTGCTGTCCATTGTAAAGAACATTCCATAAAAAAAATAGAAATAATTTAAAAAATGTATCTGAAAAACAAACAAAAAAAGCCTGTTCCATTATGCAGTTTCCAATCAAGACAACTGTTTAATGGAAAAAAGCTAAAATTTTCATTTTCCTGGGTCTCAGGAGGTTAATGCTGCTAATCTGATGTTTTCTCATATTTTAACATACTATAATACTAGTTATTACTCACTCAGATAATATGCAAAAAAACAACAACTTTTTGTTTAAAAAAACAAAAACAAAAATCTGTTAATTACAGTCTAATAACAGTAATTGATTTTGATAAAAGAACAGGAAAGTTACAGGAATGTCAGTGTATGGGATGGTGCATTAGTGTCCACTGTGTTGGTTGATATTGAACTAAAACAATAAAACCCATGAATATACAAGAGAACAGCTGGAGAACAACTGTCCACTGGAGTGACCACTGTGCATGAAAGGGTTAATATGCACTGTCCCTATTTAATAAACAAACAAACAAACAAACAAATAAATAAAAAACAAACAGAAAATGCTACTAATTTTTCGTTTTATACCATGGATTGAATCAATCCATTGTGGTAAAAATGTTTGTGTATAATAACAGTAAAGCAAAGACATTTCTGGCAAGTTTAGTTTCACTTTTGCATTCCTATTGTCATTTCAGACTCAAACATAAAATGTCAAATGACAGAAAGCACTTCCTAGAATTTCCTGTAGCTTATGTTTTCAGCGGCATAAAAAACGTCCTGTTTGCACTTTCAGCCACAACACAGACACGACCTTCCCACAAGCTGCGTTGTTTTCTCTCTGCTGCTAGTGTGTGTGTGTGTGTGTGTGTGTGTGTGTGTGTGTGTGTTACAGTTCAATAATACCACTACCAGCAGAGGAAAAGTCGTCGAGCAGTTTGACCCATGCAGTAACCGCGCACTGTCCGACGCGTCCAGAACGCACAGACCCGTGCCAAACACCTGTTCAACATTTGTTACAGGACCCTCAGCTTCGTGTCACACTTCTGCAGATTTCGTATACACTGTAGAAAAAGTACTTTTTCGGAGACAAAACCCCTCGCCTGTGAGTTTCAGAGACATTCAGAGGCCTTCTGCACAACACGCGGTGGTAGGACAACGCGCCACCTGTGGGTGTCAACAAACAGCAAACTCCTACCGTGTTATTTCTAGACACCATCTTGTCCAGTTTTTTTGCAATCCGGATGAGATCCTCCTCCCGCGTCATCGCTGCATTTACTCAACTTTTCCCCCGAAATTAACAGTATTCGATTGGATATCTTCTCTAAAACTACGAAATCAAAGCAAAAAAGTTTGGAGCGTTTGCAAGTCAGACTTTACGCACGACGCACTCCATTCAGCGGAGAGGCGTGTCCTGTAGAGTCCCAGCTGACCAACCCGACACATGACAACAACTAAATATAGACTGTAGTAGACACATGGAGCAGTACAGTAACAGGTCAGCCTGATCAACTGAAAAGTAATTTAACTATTTGTCAAAAATGATCAGTAGTTTTTTTTACTTTGGGTTGGTGAAGTAGACATAACCAGCAAATGCAAGATTTTTCCCAACTTGCATTTTTATTTCACATTCTTTCCCTTTCTGTCTCTGTTTCTAGTGTGCAATCTGGATCCTGGTTCTAGACTCAAATGAGGTCACTGTGTAATGATTAATCTTTCCAAATTGAAGGCAGTTCGCTCCAGTTATTTACACACCAGCAGCTGCAGCTGTGCCAAACTGCAACCCGACCCCAGATCTGTGTTTACTACATCCATGTTACTCACGCACCACAAGCAGCAAGCAACAAGGATTTTAAAGATCCTTAGTGGGGTTTAAGTTTGGCGTTTTTAGCCTGTATTTTCACTTTCGTTTATGTTAGGTGGATTTTAAATCAGTTTGAGTTTGTCCACCAGAGGGCGCTGCGATACAATCCAAACATTAAACTGCTGAGACACTTGATTCTACTTTAACATTAAAAGACATTATTCTTTTCTCTTTTTTTTTCTCTTTTTTTAAGTGCATATGTCTCAACTTTTTCTTTCTTTTTGAGGAACTTTTCCACAAAAACAAGCTATTTTCCAAGAACTGCACAGACATACTCAGAAGTACACAGAACTACTGAATTACCCTAATATTTAACTGGAATGATAACATTTAAAATGACTTGAGCCTCTAATTGCATGAGTCTGTGCTGTTCACAGCCTGTCTTTGTAAATACAGTCTGATAGCTCAGGTCAGTACAAACAAACACTCTGAGAATGAAATGACTTGAGATTACTCGAGCAAGTTTCTTCTACAAGCTCCTTTGTGACCCCTCAAAATATGTGTATATCACATTTCTTACAGCTTCGTGGATGGAACTATGTATTTCATAGGAATGTTTTCCAGGAAAAGCACGCTCTCAGAAAAGGGAGTCATGTAAATGTGCATCAACAGGGATCCGAGTTCTGCTACAGTACATATCTCAGACATGTCCTTGGTGCAAAATGATAAGGCAGACTGAAAATGTGTCTATATTTAAATCCATCCATTTATACAGACACTGTTTATGTAGAATACTTCTTAGCTTAACTCTATGTTATTACAGAACAGTGGGAAAAGTGAAATGAAGATACTGTTTACAGTGTCAATTTACTGTAAAACAAAAACCTGAAATATGAAGTGCCCCATTAACCCTGAGACATAAATGTGCCAGTCTTGTTTTTAGTGCAAGGATTTGAAGATAACTGTGTTAATGACAGCAGGTGAAAGTACAAGCTAAGAGCCTGTCTTGGGCAAAGAGTATTATCTCTTTACACCGCTGTTACACAACAAGCTGAATGTAACCGGTCCCCGCCTCCGCCTGAAGGCAGGAGTTTGTCTGGCAGGTAGAGATAGCACCGGCCAAGTGGAGAAGTGGGACAGCTCACTGTGAGGTAAGAGAGAAAGCAGGCCAAGAGGAAGAAGTAGTGATCAAGATCAGCCCGCAACATCCTCTGACTGTGAACTAAAGCCTTCAGCAGTGATTTGAAAAGGAAAAGCAGAGGATGAAGAAACAGAGCAATGCCCTCCTGCAACCTCTGACCCCTTTCCCAGATGCTCAGACTAAATGAACCGTCTGAGCTCTTCAAGACCTTGGGTTGCACCTTTTCCACCAGTGGACTAACGCTGATTTAGGTTACTGTAAAAATATAGACAGCATTATTTTAATTAATGAAGAGGTCAGGACTTCCCGTTGTCATATAAGATATAAACCCCAACATCTTCTTAGTGAACTGAAATTCCTGTAGTTATTTTAATCTTTTATTGTTATTATTTCTGACCTTTCTTTTAAAAAAAAAAACACTATTATTGTTTCAGTCATTAGTTTTATGTTCCTATACATAAAATGCATTGATTTGCCTTTTTGTATAAGATGCACTGAATAAATACACTTGCCTTTCCCTTTCAGGTTGATATTTTCCATATAAAACATATGAATGGCTTATAAAAACTTTAAAAATGTATTGATTCGTGCTGTATCATGAAAGCATCAGTAGTATTATTGCAACCATATGGAATATAATAATGTAATAAAATGAAAGCATACTACCATATGGGACACTTATTTGTAATTTTAATATTTAATATTAAGAAAGAAATATGAAGGGCCTTAGTCGTGGCTCCACACTTTCAAAACTGGCTATGCTATGCTATGCTATGCTAATATACTACATTATATTTTGCTTTGCAGTGCAACGCTACGCTGTGTCAGCTCACTGGCTCAGAGGAGAGTCCTGGGATGAGCTTTGAATATTGATTGATTCTACAAGAACTCCTAAAGGATGACTTTAATCAACATAAATGCAAAAAAAAAAAAAAAAAAAAAAAAAATGCTGATGAAGTTTTTGGCTGAGATACACTATAGTGTAGCATAGAGTTTACAAACTTCCAAAGCTCACAAAATATTGCAAAGAAATGAAATATAAAAGTAAACAAAGGAAATTTATTCTTTCATCTTCTGTGGTGCTGGAGCCTATCCCAGCTACATATGGGCGAAGGCAGGGTACACGCTGGACGAGTCACCAGTTTATTGCAGGGCTGAAATATAGAGATGAACAACCAATCACTCTCACATTCACATCTATCGGCAATTTTAGGATGACCAATTAACCTATCAGTGCATGTCTCTGGATGGTGGGAGGAAGCCAGAGTACCTGGAGAGAACCTACGCAAACACAGGGAGATCATGTAAACTCCACACAGAAAGGTCCCTGGTTACAAAGGAAATTTGTCAATGAAGATATGATTTTAAACTAGAAGCACTTGGAGAATGCAGACCTCCGCCGAGGCAGATCAGTGCCCCGGATTTGGATGAAAATTTCAGGAAATGTTGACACTGGCACAAGGAACAAATGATTAAATTTTGGCGGTGATCGGGGGTGGGGGGGTGCGCTGATCTGCCTTGGCGGAGGTTTGCGCTCCACGAGTGCTTTTCTAGTAAAGACAGCGCAGACCTCCGCCAAGGCAGATCAGTGGCCCCCGATCACCGCCAAAATTTAATCATTTGTTCCTTGTGCCAGTATCAACATTTCCTGAAATTTTCATCCAAATTCATCCATAACTTTTTGAGTTATCTTGCACATAAACAGACAAACCAACGCTGACAAAAACATAACCTCCTTAGCGGAGGTAAAAAGGAGGTGAAATATTTGACACATTTACACTTCAGGTGTAATCATACAGTGATGCTTGCTCTGTGCTGCTGAATCTCCCCTCCCTCTCTTGTGGCTCTCAGACTCCATATGTGGTTACATAACTGCATTTGTACATTCCCATACATTGCGCTGAACTACACTGAGACTCAGCTACTGGGTTTCAAAGTCTATCATTAGCCGCTCTGGTCTAACCACATCAAGCCCTGTCTTGTCTTCGCTTGTGACTACAGTAGAAAGTTAACGGCACTTTGTGGAGGCTTTCAGAGCAGACAGAGGAAAGTGGTCCTGCTCCCCTTTACTGTTCGTCCCATGTGGTTTAACATACAAAGAGCGAACAGATCCATCAGGAGGGATCCACCAGTCTTCTTCCCTTTCAGGACACCTCGCCCAGAGTTTGTGTCTCTGCCAGTCACAGACCAGAGACGCCAGGCCCGGGCAATTATGGCAATTTTTGGATGACATCAGACCAGAAAATGAATGATTTCATTTAGCTGTCAATTTTTTTTCTGGATCTGGTGTAGGATGCAGAACCTGTAATAGAGCATGTCAAAACAGAGTGGGAGAATTGTTTAGACATTCACATCTGCCATTGGCTGGAAGGTAATCCCAGGCTGGTGGAGTTGGTTTGTCTGTTAATAATGACCACTGTTTGGTGTTGGCACTTGCAAGACTGGACCACCCAAAGACTTTAAGAGCATCCTTGTACCTTCAGCTGTCTCTAAGTCTCTATTTACTGCCACACACACACACACAAAATCTGCCATATCCAAAACCATTTTTTTGGTGCCACCTTTAGACTACATTCGACCAAAATAACCGGTGGTGCCACTGTTAGACACAACCAGACCAAAATAACTAAATGACTAGCCGAACTAAATGGGAATTATGCACCGAGCAAGAGATGTCTAACCATGAGCTTGGAAATGGAAAAAAAGCAGCGTTATTATATGTAACCTGAACTGCAGATTATGAAGAAAGAAGCAAGGCAAGGCAGACAAAGAATGATTCACCTTATAGCAGGACAGAGAATACTTCATAGATGAGTTTAAAGGCAAAAACGCTGGATGGATGGATGTAAAATATGTACTATAACTTATCCACAACCGTCAATTACACACTGGCACACTGAACAGACACTGAGTCATTTGTATAGTGTGTCTGCAAAAAGATCCTGTGGTTCTTCCCAAGGCTACGATTTGATCTCAGAGCTCTCTTCATTTGTGCATGAGCTTCGTCCTTATGCTGACAAACAAGTGCATAACCCCTTTGGCCTAAGACAGGATGGAGAAAAACCTTGCAAAATAAACAGCCCAGCCAGTTTGTTATAAGGAGCAGTTTGGAAAAATGCTGCTTTGATTCCATCACACCAAACATTTCCATGTTTGTCAGTGCGTAATAGCCTTTAAAAACTGTAAATACAGCTCGATATTTGTGGTTATAGCTAATTAAGCTGTTTACAAACATGGCATTGGCCAAAATCATTCTATCATGCTGTGCTAATTGACAAAGCAAAATTCCTACATCAACAGGCTAAATTCTGTTAGTGTGTAAATCCCTGCTTACTCCCATTTCCTTTTCAACTGCCCGCTAATCCAATTAGGGCGCCAAAGTTCAAAATCCGGCACATTTCAACCCTTCATCTCAGTGCGAGCAGCTTTTGAGTTGCTTTTTGTCGGATCTAGAGTCTGCACAGGAACCTTAGTGCTTTAACCAAGTAGGGATTGGACTCAATGTACAATGACCCACTTAAAAGGACACTGCAAAAACACATGACACCTTTACAAAGTGTGACTCTGCTTAAATTAAGACTTTATCTGGTCTCTGTTGGAGGTTTGTGGCAGTAAAAACCAAACTGTTATGCTACTCTATATCCATCACCAATATGCCTCTTGTGATTTGAAGATGAGAGTCGAAAACAGTGAAACACATAAACCAGACATCATTCAAAATATCAAAAAATATTTACCGTATCACTTCTCTGTCACATGTGTTTTGTGAATGGATCCATTTCCCCAGCAGTAACTTGGGTGAATTCACTGCTGTTCTGGACTGTAACGTTTCCTCTGACCTCCCATGTTGGATCATCATACTCGCAACTCTTGGCCAGCAGCTCTGTGCTCAGTTTATTGTGCAGCAACTCAGACATATCATGCCAGATGCTGTAAATTAACACATATGATTTTATTTAATTCAGTTCACCAACAACATAAAATAGTTTAAGTCAAGGCCACCCAGTGTGGGGCCCACGATCTACTGCTTATTCTCACTTCTTCTTAAAGTTCCGCAATGACGTAAGTTGAAAGGTACATACTGTATGACTGCTTTTTGTACATATTACCTCTTATCTGTGAAGAATTAGAGCTGATTCTCACTCTCCAGGCTTCTCAGTCATTTTTAGTATTTAAAGGAGTGATATTTAGCTTTTTTAAATGGAATTATGCATTTTAAAACATTTCCCTGTGGTCTACATAAACTGTAAATGCTATGCTTGGCTTTGAATTCTTCATTGATTCAACTCCACAGGTCCATCTTCAACCCTATTTCTGAGTAATGACTCCAGAAAGGTCATTTTGAGCGTTGGCCCTTTAAATGCACATGAGCCACGTCATGCCCCACCCCCTCCAGGTTGTTGACTGTGCTGCTCTGTCCTATTCAGCCACTTGTGTTTGTTGATACGACCAACAAATGAACATTTTAGGTAATTGGCTCAAAGTTTGGACATATTTTCAGTATGGACTACAACCGCTGCTGCTGATAAACAATTATGTCGTACTCAGAGAAATGTTTGTTGGAAGTGTTGACCTTATATATGCAAATATTGTGATGTAACTAGTTATAGATGTAACAAATTAAGCAGGAATTAAAATAGGTTGTAGAAAGCCACTGGATTTTTGCCAAAATGAATATAAAGATAACTTTCCAGCACCTAGAGGGTTCAAATTCAAACTGTATGAACTATTAGGGTCCAAATACACAAATAAATGAACCAAAGACTAATAAAAGTGGGTTTAGCAAAATATGACCCCTTTAAACTTTTGTTTCAATATAAGGTAGTGATAACTGTAAATTATTTCCTATCTGGATTATAAGATTTGCTAAAAATATTTATTAGATTGTATGTAATTAATGGATGAAATAACTTTAATTTCACCCTTTGGTTTCTGAGCTGCCATTTTGCAGCCAGTAGAGTGGAATTTACCTGCCGTCATGTTGGATTTTTGGAGCAGGTCATGACCCTATTTTGACAAAAGTTACAGAGCTAGGAAAGCCAAAGGAGTAAAAAAAAAAAAAAAAAAGAAGTGCAAATTTTTCCCCCTGATACCTTATTAATTGAAGAAAATTAAAGATTAACTAGGGCTACCAGATCACCAATTAGAGATTCCAAATTCAACAGATAAGACTGGAAAGCCAAGTGTGTCTGTCCTGTAAAAAAAAATATATCGACTTGCTATCTTTGTAAAGAAATTCAGTGTAAGTCTATGGGACTCAGGGCTTTTTGGAACTATTGGATGTACTACACTTTAAGATGCTTTCATATTGGCTTTGTTTTGGTTTAAAGAAATGTTCATTGGCACTGAGTCAGAAAAATGATATTATATACATATTTTAATATAACATCATGACAACATGAGGATGGGATCTGGGTTGTAGCCAAATAAATGTTTGAGCCTTCAGGTGATTTGGGCACCTCTGACCTAAATATTCACTGCACATCAAAAATGAAGACTTTAAATCAGATATTTTATTAAAATGGACAGTTTTTAACCCTAGTTTCAGTATTTGGCCTCAGTAATTGAGTGTCTGTGGAGCTCATCAGTCAGACACATCAGTCTTGGTGGCTCTTCGCTCAGTTTTGCTTTGAACTTTGGTTGAGTCATGTAATGTACAAAAGATGAGACTAATTGTGCCTTGAATAGTATTCAGCCAAAAAATGAGCTATCATAGTATGTTGTCTCCAAGTTGGCCATTTATATCAAGTGGAACCATGTGGGAGGAACTAAAAGCAGTGAAATCAGGAACAAAACAAAAATAAAGATCCAAAGGAAAGAAAATCAGCTTTTGTGAGAAAAAAAAAAAAAAAAAAAACATGAGCGATATCCAAACATCTTTCAGCTGTGTTCAAGTTTGTGGTGGATTTATTACCACAGCATGGGACTGAAACAGCCCAAAGGAAACGGGGAAGCCTGTCCAAGAGTCCAATAAAAAAAAAAAAAAAAAACAGTCCCACTGGCCTTGGAGGTCACCCTTAGGTTCCCCTGAACAGACTTGTTAATGTGTGGGTGATGTCATGAGCAGGAGGTCTCAGTGATGATGTCAGGCTTTATGAGCCCGTCTGTGCATATGTGTTAAGAGGAAGAAATGCATAGCTGTGGTGAGTTTCTGTGTCTTTTGAGGAGGCGAAGAAGCAATGTGTGTTTGTTTCTGTTTCGGGTCAGTGACCACATACAGGCTTTCACTGTCTATGTGGGGTCCAGGAAGTAAAAAAGTCCCAGAGCAGGGGAGGGGTCTCCACTGAGGACAAGATGTCTAAATTCATCTGCTAAAACTTCCTGCCTTGAGATAACATTACATTTAAATGTACATTTTTAATCATGTATTAGACTCTCATGGCAGTGCAGTGGTTAGCAGCTGTGGCCGTGTGTGGAGTTTGTATGCTGTGTGTATGGAGTTTGTCATGTCTTTGTGGGTTTTCTCTGGCGTCCTCCTACATGCAGGATCCTCCAAAGAGATTTAGGTCAATAGGTTAATTGTTGACTCAAATCGTGGATGTAAAAAACAGATAGCGTGTTCTCATAAGTTGTTAGAGTAGAATGGTCCTCAGTCATAAGGTGAACATAACTCAACTTTGTTGATATCATCACATAATCATCCTATTAATAAAGAATATGAGAGCTGAGAAAAGAGTATTTTTGATATCATATTTCTGAAAATATTTTTTAAACATTTTCTTCATTTAATTTTTTAAATAGTATAAGATTAATGAAATAAGTGAACTGAACTAATGAAAAACATGAAAACTAAATAAAACTACAATAAATACTATCATATATGCTAAAACAAAATGCAGCTGCTGGTAAAACCAGCTTTATTTTCATTTTTTTCATGATTATGTACATAAATTTGTGTACCTAAAGGTCTTTCCACTATATTAGCCATTTAATGACAAACATTTAATGATGTAAATTATATCTAATGATACAAATTCCTTCATCGTACAGTGTTTTATCTTCCTACATTTGTTATTTAAAGTAATCATGTATTATTTCCAGGCATACTGCAGCCAAATGAAAACATATTTAAAACATTCCTGCTTCATGATAATGCAATATCAACAACAAACTGGCATCCAGGATATTTAGTATCAGGGTGAGAAAAACACCATGGAGGAAAAACAAGATTATTACGATGAGGGAAATCAGTGTTATCCAATCAAATCATTAATGTTTGTGTGCCCAAAGCTGTGGAAATCAGGTTATTGTGTTACATCACTTAGGCTGATGCCAGAGGGCAGAGTTAGTTTGTTGGCTCCACAGTAAACTTCAGCAGACCTGAAACTCAGGTTAGTAGGTCTACCTTAGTGTGTGTGTGTGTGTGTGTGTGTGTAGGTGTGTGTGTGTGTGTGTGTGTGTGTGTGTGTGTGTGTGTGTGTGTGTGTAGGTGTGTGTGTAGGTGTGTGTGTGTATATGTATGTATGTATGTATGTATGTATGTATATGTGTGTATGTGCGTTTGTATGTATGCATGTGTGTGTGTGTTTGTATGTACGAGGGCTGTTCAATAAGTTCATGGCCTCACCCAGAATAGAACAACACAGACTGATAATTTATATTTTATTTTTCAACATAATCTCCATTTACAGCAATGCACTTGGTCCATCGATGTTCAAGCATCACTATCCCATCACGAAAGAATGTAACATCCTGTATTATAACAACCAGTATTTCTGGGTGAGGCCATGAATTTACTGAACAGCCCTCGTATGTATGTATGTATGTATGTATGTATGTATGTATGTATGTATGTATGTATGTATGTATGTATGTATGTATGTATGCATGCGTGTGTGTGTGTGTGTTTGTATGTATGTATGTATGTGTGTATGCATGTATGTATGTGTGTGTATGTGTGTGCGTGCGTGTATGTATGCATGTATGTATGTGTGTGTATGTGTGTACGTGTGTATGTATGTATGTATGTATATGTGGTGTATATATTTGTATACATGTATATGTCTATGTATGCACAAATATGCATACGTATGTGTTTGTGTATATGTATGTAAATGTATATGTGTATGTATGTATGTATGTATGTATGTAGATCTGTGTACATGTATGCATATATCTTTATATAATTATTAATGATTGATCATTTATGGGGAAGGGATGGGACTAAATAACTGTTAACTTCTTCCTACTCTTATGTCAAACTATGTAGTGACATTGTATTGGTTGCTTTCTGTGTGTGTTGTATTTTTAAGTATTGGTTGATTGATGAGTTGAATTCTTGAGTCCTCCTTCTTCCTACATGTTTGAAATAAACTACCCAACTAAGATCAAGACTGGTTGTGTTTTAAGGCATTTCTGGCCTTTACCTAGAACAGGAGAAGGGGAATTCCAGTAAAAGTCGGTCAGAATGAGAGCTGAACAATGAACATAGTAGTTCACGGTCTGCAACCTCATCTACATTGTCCACACTGTCTCTGTGCGGGGTACTGTCACATACTGTTAGGAAAGTATAATTTCCTCAGAGAGCAAAGTTATTAGCCTTTTGGAAGTGTCTTGACAGAATAACTAATGTTAAAAAAATCAACTATGAGTCACTGGATCAAGATAATTCAGATAGGCTAGAAAGGTCAAACAGGCTGACTACAACAAAACTCAAGGCTTCTGTGATTTTGACTGTAAGATGTCCAAATCTGATAATTGTATCCCCCAGAAAAGTAGAGGCTTGTATCCAACGTAGGTTGACACAAGTGGACCAAGGAGGTCCTCAGCTGCCAGTAGTTCAGGATAAAACCAGGGACTGGAAAACACAGCAGCCAAAGTACACAACAGACTGACCAAAGTCAACACACCCTGAAGAACTGTAATATATAATTGTTTTATTAATACAAAATACTGCCTCTGCTGGGTATTTGAAATAACATTTAATGAGAAGTTACTTTAGCTATCACATGAAGGAAAATAGTCTTTTTAAAATTATTTTTCCTACAGTCGGCATGTGCCACATCTTTTAACAATAAACCTTTTGGTAGACAGACAAGATTACTTCAGAAAAAAAGGAACTGCTCAGTTTTATATCTGTCATAAAAACTGACTGACAGGACAAGAATTAAAATTAACAAAACAGCTGCTAAGGGTGCTTTAATACTTGGAAATGTATTCAAGTAATTAATAGGAAAATCCATTGTGTACATGCAAGAGACCAGAAAACTTTCCTTTGCAAAAATAATTGTATTCCCACCAGAAATATGTTTCCCTGAGGCTTAACATTCGATTTGGTTCCATTATATTATTATTTCTTTCTAAATTTGCTTTTTATTGAGATCCATTGGATTAAGCTCTTCTCTTAACTTTCAACACCAGTCAGTATAAATGCAAATGAAATGTTTCAGTCTGTTGGGAAAAAGGCAGGAGAATTTGTTTTCCTCCATTGCTATCGTCTTTATTGTAATTTATTTTTAAACATGTATATAATTTCCCACACTAAGAAGTCATGACAGGGCAGTCGATCAGCTGTGGACAATTGATTCAAAGCTACGTCTTAGGATGTGACGACACATTATCAGTGATGTTCCTGAAGCCTTCGACAACCTGGTGTTTATATTTTTCCACATTCAATGTGCCTGTATTATATTTTACTACAAACATAATCTAATTTTCTTGTAAGGAATCAAAGTTTTTCACAGTTGTATCCACAAATTCCTTTCCTTACTGTAATAGAGGTCGGTGAGGTGGATGTTAAAATAAATAAATTAATTAATTTAAAAAATACATGAACTAAAGTGTGGACTGAAGTTCACATATTTATTATCTATGCTGTTGTCACAGCCAGTGATATTTCATATTGAGTTAATGGGGAAAAAAAACTAATATAATCACAATATGATATATATGTTTTAAGTTCCTCTGTAACACTACTGATACGTCAACATTGCTTAAATCAGTGTTTCTCAAACTGTGGGGTGGAAAGGCTTGCCGGGGGGGCATGGGATCTCACCTGGGAGAATATTTTTTCTTCAGGTTAGAACGTGTAGCAGTTGGAACTAATGTTTTAGAGTTGGAGCACACTGGACTCATTTTGGGGACGTACAACAAACCAACCTACTGCCATGGTGATCTGTCACTAGACTAGACAAAGAGTTTAGGTTTGGAGAATGGACAAGGACTGGACTGGAAAAGAAAAATGTGCAAGGTTTCTGTTTTTGCACAGTTTGTACAGTTTGTACTTTAATGTTCTGAGATATGTAATGGAAACAAGCTCATTGCAGCCACTGATATTTTCAAAATGTTCATCTGTGTTACCAAAATTTGTTTGTTCTAAAAAAAAAAAAGGAACCTTATTGTCACAGTTGTAAGATAACTGCACATTTCCTATTTTTATTTGGAAATATATTGTCTCAGGGAGCAGTCTTGTTGAGTTTATTTGTATTGTTCAAGCAAAAATCTATTTTTTTTTTTTTATTTGCACAACAAATTATTCAAGATAAAGCAAAAAGTATTGTTACAATCTTGGTGTTTCTTTCAATAAAAGTTATAATTGCACCACTATTACAATGTTGTTAGGGTTGAGGGGGGCCTGGAGATTTTTTGTCCTCCAAAGGGGGGCCCACAGAAAAAGATTGAGAACCACCAGCTGAATTAACAACAATAAATAATAAAAACTATATATAATGTAGGTGACAATATTCACCACAATGCAATAACAAATTTGATCTACTGAGTACATGGCCCAGGGTTGTCTTGACCACCGTGTGGGTCATTGCGCCACATGTGCTGACAATGTCGAGTTAGCCTGACATAGCCAGACCTATCTTTACACTGTGTCAGCACTGTGACAGTGCTGTAGATCGGTCTGGCACCTTCCACTATCATTCTGGAATAGTATTATCTGAGTTGTTTGTCTAGTTCTTGTTTGGCATTAGCACAGGATGCGGCAACAGTTATTTGTAAAACAGCCAGGACATAAGTAGGGTTAGTGGAAAATGTGCAAATGAGGATGCACAGCATGTTATTAAAATGAATAAATCCCCACAAAAGAAAATAACACATAAAAAGATGTGTGTCTTTGTCAAAACTCGCCATTTTTTAGGGTGTAGTTGCAGCTCAGAGGTTGTTCTTTTACAAAGTGAGGAGGACTTTCTAAGTGATAACACATAGATAGTGTAAGGGAAGAGAACAATCCAGCCATTGTGCGACTGGAATATTCCCCTTTATTCTGGCTGACATTCCCTGTATCAAGTCAGACTCCGTACAGTGTTAAGTCAAAGCACAAGTAGGTCTCACTTCCATTCACTTGATCCAGCCAAACTGTCTGCGTAAGTTCTCACTTGTCCAGGTCATCATTCATCCTTATTTGTTTTGTACAAGAACAAAAACCAGCCCAGTTGTACTTTGAAAACAACTTGCCAAGCTGAGTGACAACTTGTTCCAGGAAGGTCACTTTTCTGCCCTGAGGGGTCAGTGTAAGGGCCCCTTTCTGCCCTGGTTACCATCTCCCATAGCTGTCGACTGTCTCTCCTGCTGTCACCCATCTGTTTTCAGTGGTGGTCACCCAGGCTATTCTTGGGCATCACAGCCAGGAACAGTATGGTTTAAGATCTGTCGCTGCTGAAAGTCATGTAACTTTAAATTTGTATGACATGTGGTTTACAATTTAGAATCAAATTAGAAATAAAAAAAAAATGTTTTGCTGAGGCTGCCACAGTGTTTTTGACAGTTCCCTCGGTTAATGTTATTACACACTGCAGAGGGACATGGTTTGGAGAGAGAAGCTTAACTTTCAGAAGTGAAATGTATACTGGCAAAACAAATCACTGATTTATATGTTTTGATGAGGCCTCATTTTCCATCTGATCTCAGTCTCAGACAGAGAAGTGCAGTTTGACAGAAATGTTGGTTTTCAGTGGGAAATTGCCATCTTCAAACATTCTCCAATGACCCTGGATCAACATCAAGACATGGAGCGTTTAATGATTTCACTCAGATTAATATCAACACAAAGCCATGGAATTATTATTACCAGATCAGGCTGATGTGCTCAGTGAACTGGTAGCCAATAACCCCAGTCATATACGCAGCGGGAGGCAGATTGTGGGGGTGAGCAGCCAGACAGTGGTGGCGGGAGCGAAGAGCAGCTCTGAGCCATGTGGAAAACTGGAAATGTGGAACAATGAGTTTTACTGGGCCCTGAGTAAACAAACCCACATCAGATTGAACCCAGGTCCTCGTGCATGACTCACCCCCATCACCCCTCGCCTAAAAAAAAAAAACACATGGAGATCTTCAGCTATCCCCCCACCACAAGTGTTGAAGAGCACAACCAGGCCCTTCTCTCAACATTTCACTTCCTGTCCTGTTCAGGAATGCAGAAGGAGGGACATCAGTGAATGGGCTCCACATGACGTCTAACTGTTGAGAAATTAATGAGGGATTTCACATGGAAACCATCACAGAGCTCATTCATCTTCTGAGAAATCCTTCAAATCTGTTTTCAGGATGTATCATTTTGACAAAAACAATCTGACCACAAGTTCCAGTAGATAATCTGCAGCTTTAGACTGTATTACACATGATATTCCATGTAGCTCTTGGATGGAGTTTTTCCAGCTGTCATGAAATTGGAGATGTTCGTTTTTCCATTTTTCGCAGCACTTCTCAATATTGTTGGTTTAAATGTCTGAAAGACTGAAACATAATGAAAAAAAGACAGTAGAAAGTTTATTATTGACCTTTTGCCACTAACTTGTTTCAGTGGGTTTAACTGAAAGCTGCAAACAAAGAAAAGGAGAGTGAAAAGCTCACATTTTCATTATAACACAATCTAACAAAAAGCAGTACTTACTGTTGTTTTTTTTTTTGTTTTTTTTTTAAAAACAGAATAAACCATAAAATAAATTTATATGGGTAAATTAAAGCGTATAAAACAGGGATATGTTAGCGATGACAAACATTTTAAAGGAGCCAAACCACATATTTATTGACAATATGAGTGGATTTTTTACATAAAACTGAAGTTAATCCAGTTTTTTCATCTAAAACATTAGCATATTTTGTAGATATGTCTTAAAATGTAGAGCAACCAAGAAAAAGGCCACATGAGATCTCCAATAACAACTTTAATGAGATGTTTCAACATTAAAGTGTTAATCTCAGTTTTTAAGCTACATGGATCATTTTTGTCTTTCCATAAGATAACAGTGTGTACATTGTGGCTGTAGTGTCATGTTTATACATGTGTGTCTGTGTGGATACATGATGGTAAAACAACAGGCAATAGTTTGATCTTTGCTACAGAGCCGTGGGTGTTGAACTGTTGTGGTCTCATAAAATAAGTTTTATGGTCAAATGAAGCTGCTATTCTGTTCTTTTGAATCACTAATCCAAGCTGTCGGAATTGTTTTGAAAGAAGCAGATACATGTGTTTATGTTTTAATGGATAAATCAGAGGTCATGTGGTGCTGCTACAGGATAATCATCAAACAAAAAAAAGCAAAATGACTGCATCATAAGACTAATTATACAATCAAAGCCTTCAGATAAGGATTTGTAAATGTAACAAATAACACACAGTAGCTTATTGATGATAGACTGAGTTGATAGTTCAACTTCACACATTATAGTTTTTGGATGGGGACAGAGTGGAGGATGAGGCGCTGCCCCCGTCAGTGGGTAAACTCTACACACTGCAGCCATTCAGTTGGCCCAGCGCTCTGGATAAAGTTAGGATTGTTTGTCAGCGGGCTGTAATGCCAGGAATGCTCAGTGCTGGCTCCCCCTGTTTGTGTGACTGTCTCTCACACTTTATTTTGCCTCTCCAGCAGCAGTTTGGATCTGCGGTGACACCCCCACACTCCCTGAAACCTGAAGTTAAATAACAGATTCTATTTCTCTGCTGCAAGCTATTTTGGTACGCTGACACACACACACACACACACAGATGCATACCCATATACACTTCCCCCCACCTGAAGCACCCCACCCGCTGCACAGACCATCCTGTCTAAACTGCACTGGCATTTTCTAGCATGTTCCATCCGGCCATCATGACATCAGTTTCTAGATGAGCAGACTCACACATTAGCTTGAACACACACACACACACACACACACACACACACACACACAGTGGTCTGATGATTCACACTTTAAGTCTAACCAGTGTCCAGCTGCATCTCATGTTTGGGAACAGATGGTCTTCATCCAAAGACGGACAAAAAGAGGCCCTTCTTTTTAATTCACTCACATGATGGGTTTATTAACGTTCACATTATGACATAGTAAAAATGTTAGCTACAAATAAGTAAAAAGCCGTTTTTAAAGGTACCACTTGTAACATTTATGTGTGCTTAAGTAAAGTTTGTGTTGGAGTCGTGTGCTTTTGTTGGCGTGAGCTAACTCAGTTTCTATGTTAAAGGTTGCCAGTGTTGCACTCTGTCGCTTCTCTAGAGGAGGAAAATAAGGACTGAAACACTCATAGTTGAGCATAAATGTCCCCGTTTGCATTTTTGCAGAAACATTCAGTAGAAAATCCATACACAGAAATGAATGTACAGGCAACAGAGAAAGTGGGGGAATTGAGTTTAGGTTACATTTCCACTGCATCACCTAAACTCTTCTTTATTCAGCACATTTTTTTTTTGTATTCTATTATGTACCAGCAAATTCTATTAGATTTTATTATCAACATTACCTTTACCAAAGTTCCAAGTGAGCTGATGAAATACTTAAAAGCAGGTTAATATGTTGGATGATGAAGATTTTGTCAGTATGATGCAACATTTCACATTTTAAATAGCCAATACACTATAGATACACTATAGTTTTGTTTCACTTGCACAAAATGACTAAATGAAAGTCAGCCCTGTGGTCCAATGCAGAGGAGTACATGTTCCTGATTGTAATGGTAGAAGCCAAAGAGACACTGTAGATGACACTGGTTTATCTGCAGTGAAAATACAATGTGCTGGTACTAAGACTCAAGACGCTGTCAGTGGAAATGTAGCTTAATCTTATTAGATACCTTATGTTCCAATAATTTATTGGGAATACGAAAGCAAATAATAGCTAAAGTGTACATTTTCTAGCATATGTTGTATGTTATACCTTTCAAGGCAAAAAAAACAAAAAACTAAATCATATGGTTAGTTTAAGCAGTGTTTTCTTGCTGCTGTGCTAAAAGAATTAATGCTGATATCATTGCTGATTTGCTAAATATAAAACTAAAGCACCAGGGATTAGTTTAGTTAAGCATAAAGATTAAAGGCAGAGTGTGTCAGTGAGTCAGCTCTGCATTTTTTAGCTCACCAAGTTAATACAATATCTTATTTAGTTGTTATTGTGCTTTGTTATTTCTCTCCTCAGCTCAGGAAACTGCATTTACTAAATTATCTGACAACTTTAAGGAAAAGATTTGTTTGATAAGTTTACACATTGTCTTTTTTAAACAGTAATTAGGAAACAATCCTTGAATAGACTGTATGACCGCTTTAACCAATGGAAAATATCTTTATATCACCGAGGCCAAAAGCATTTATTGTTTTGTTTTTGTCCAAATTTCAACGCTTTACTGGTATCCATTGTAAATATGCTCCAAGTATTGGTTAATTGTTTGTCCTCCATAAAATTAAGACTGTATGCTATGCATTATCCATGAGCTGTGAAAATGATCCCATTTTTCAGTACTCATAAATGATAATAGATGCATAATAATGGATCAAAGGAGATTCTCCCCTCATGAGGTTTTTGTGATGAACTTGTGGACATATCTCACTGCTGTACCTCGGCAACAGAGCAACACACAGACGGCGACCCACACATCTTCTGCAGCTGAAGCTGCATTGTCAGCTTGGTCCAATCATGCAGTTCAACAAAGACATGTGTTTCCCCTTTGCACCCAAGGATGAAGTCACATCCACAGAGTCATGTGCTCCCAAAGAACTTCTTAATTTAAAACATCTCCATATCCTGACCAGGTCAGCATGTTCTCGATTGAGCCTTAAAAGAGACAGTCTTGCTTCAGAGGATTCAACACAGAAAGAGGAAAAACTGCAATAAACAGAGGCACCAAGTGAGAAACTCCCAATGGATAATGGGTAAGTGGGACATTATAATGTCTCCCTTGGGTGAATAAACCCTTCTTCAGGAGAGGTAATAGCACAGATACCACACCAGGGTGAGTTTGATTTGTGTTGTGGCAAGAATTTGTGAAATCTCTGTCATTAAAGCATTTCTGTCCTGTCATCACCCTGCATTCAGACGTTCACACAAGAACCTCAGCCCACACACATACTCTTCACACTAAAGCCTGAATGCTTCAGATGTTCTACCACTGGAATAAAGCACCTATGTTTGTCCTATAGCAAAGGCAGTAGATAAAACAGCATTTAAATCAGTTGTGCCAAATCAGCTACTTGTTAAATCTATCATACTCTCTGTATTTAGTATGTTGAGTCATAGAGGCGAGTTCACATACACCAGTTCTGCAGCCTACAGAGAGTCAAAGTAAAACCATCCTACATTATCTTTGCACTAATTATAAAGATTAATATAGACAGAATTACTATGAAGACATTTTGTTTCAACTGACCATATCTGTAAACGTCAGGTGGGGTTATGAAAAGACACCCTGGTTTGGTTTCTTTGTACCTTCTGGTAAACAGTCATAGAAAAACACACCCAGCATAAAAGGAACAACTTAGTGGCTGCACACAAAACTTATGGACATTGTGCCAAAGCAAGCAGAGCCAGCAATCATGATAGATGCTGGAATCATAGATTAAAAGTCAGAATAGGCCTCAAACCAGCTAAAAAATTGTTTCCATTATGTTAACCACTTAATCGTGCCTAAAATAACCCTTCAAGTAAAAGCATTTGCATTTTCTCCAGCCATTTTTTGTCTTTGTGTGAGCAAAGGACTTTATAGATTTTATATAGCAGGTGAAAATAGCTATAGCAATGTATGGATAACCATCTAAAAGGTCAATAAATAAGAGATATCACTACTATTAAGCTATCTGCTAAAACAGCGTGTCACAGTGAAGACAAGTAAATTGAAACAACATATTAGTGAGTATGATGTTATTAAGTACTTTGCAAAATTTCATCATATGTAAAAACACCTTTAATAATGGCTGCTTCTCCGCTCTAAGAACTAAAATGATGCCAAGAAAATGAAGAGAACTGATACTTGTGCATGAGCCTCCAGTGAGCTGCAACTGTGCTCAACTAATCCATACAATTTTTAGTTTAGTATAGCCAGACTGACTGATACTCCCATGTCAAGTAATATTCATGAAGAAGATGGCTTACTGGGTGTCTGAAAGGGAGAATTTATTTTATTTATTAGGTTTATTTTCTTCTATAAATTACAGCATTTCTTCTAAAGTTGCATTTATACTGTAAGTAGAACAGTTTAGAAGTGCTATTTGCATTTTACATGGATATGAATGGGTCTCCAAATGTCTGCAGATGTTAATTTTACTATATTTTGAAAAGAAGAACAAGGTAAAAGTATTGATAGTACGTGTTTCCTCCAATAATCAACCTATTTTCTGACCAAGACCAATTACTCTGATTATATGCCATTTCTGCAAAGATAAAGTCTATGTTTTTGTGCTTGTTTAACAACTTTAAACCTTTTTAAACCAACAGCAATGTGTGGGTGTGACTATAAAAGTCATATGTTGGTTCATGTTTTCATGTGGATGTTCTGCCAAAGGGGATGAACGAGGCTTGTGAAGATTTAAAGCTCTGTTGATAATCTAATATAAACCCACCGTCTTTGTATTTAATCGAGTTTATCATGCTACAAATGCCTGTGAAGATTTTTGATTCAGCCTCAGATAAAATGACATTGATATAGTGGGCTATCAGTCAAGCAAACAGCACTGGGTTTCCAGTGGTAACATGGGTGGAAGAACAGGCCAGCCTTTGTTAAAAGCTTTAGTATCACAGAGGAGAGAGAAGCCATTGTGCCTTAGAAAAGCCTCCTTATGGTTCATGTCCTCAGATTGTAATGGATCCTCAGCACCGGTTTAACAAATGCAACTCACTCCAGTCGACAGTATATGCATTTCAATGGGCCTGGGTCCTGGAAATGAGCCCCCTTGTTGTCATCACTTTATGTAGTCACTGTATATAGAATAAAGCAAACAAACTCCCATCCACCCTTCTGCCCATCACTAAAAAGCCTGTAGTCATTTTATCAGCTTTTATCCCAAGTTCAATGAAAATATAGTGTTTAGGGCAGAACTTGACTGTGTGGGAACATTTTAGATAATGACCAGTTTAGGCTCACTGCAGGCACAGATCCATCAGAAATGAAGATTTAAATATCACCAGTCATTACAGGCCAAGCTTAGAAATAAAATAACCACAATACAAAAACTGTGATTTTTGTTTTTTTAATCTCACAAAAATGAATGCTTCTGTTCCTGAAAAGTGAGACAGAGTAATCTAGAAAACCCTGAATGAACAGTTCTCACTTTACAGATGTTTTTGGAACATTTCATGGTTCATTTTAGGCACTTGGAATCTTAACAACATTCCCTTTTTTGAACAACAAATACATCTTTGGTCCAGTATGTAATTTAAAAAAATAAAGCCAGCGTGTGAAAATAACACCAGCTTCAAAGTTTGTTTCCTCAAAAATGTACTTCTGTCATATATATAAAGCTTCATAAAGACTTCTTTTTAATACTTAAATAACATATCATTGCTACATCTCAGAAATGACCAGCAATCTTACAGATGCAAGAGAAAATTAAGTGAGTAAAATTAATGCGTCGGCTCAATCAGATGTACAGCAGTACAGGATTGTTTTCCTCAAGTCACATTTGGCAAACGGGTTTCTTTTTTTGTGTGTTTTCAGTCCACTTCCTTTGAACGCTGAAGAGCAATGGAGACACATCCATTTTTGCCCTTTTGCACAGCCAGTTCAGCTGCAGGGCAGCCACGTCTGATATGAATTACTGCACGGTGACACCGGCGGCGGCTGCACATGTGCTATATAATAATTACTGAAGTTGATGTCCTGTACATATGGAGCTGGCTGGTAGTAACATGTGACGTTTGTGACAGTGGGGATGGCGTTTTGTTCAGCCAGCACCTTCAGCGCCAACATAGAGATGAGGCTGAGTGTCTGGCGCCGCTCGTGGCCCATCAGACACACGGTGCTTTCGTTTACCACCTGATGTAGAGTCATCAGGCACTCGTACCGTTTGTGCTCCATTCCGGCAAAGTGGTTTTGGAGATAAGCCTCCAGTTTCCGCTGCTGCTCACCAATATCAGGGAAGTCAATGAAGAAGCGAGAGCACATGTAGCGCTGCATCTGCTTCATGTCCGCCTCTGAAGAGGGCCTGAACCCCCGCACCAGCAGGTGGCAATACTTCAGTAAGCCACCCCCTCTGATTTCTTCCGGGCTACGTGTAGCTATGGTCCTCTGACACAGGTGGTCCATGGCCTCCTTGAAGTCCCCATAAACACTCTCCCCAATCACAGTGGGGTGAAAGCTCTCAGACATGGGCGTCTCCGAGCAGCGGTCGAATAAGAGCAGAGAATCAAGGCAAATCTGGAACGAGTCCACACTAAATTCAAACTGTCGCCGTAAGGAGTCCACAAATTTTAGCTCCACATTCTTGCCCGTGTTGTTGGACAGCGAGATGAGGCTCCAGCGGTCTGTGTCATTACAGACTTTCACCAGTTTCTGTACATAGGCCTCCTTGAGGGTCAACGCTGTTATGCGCTCCTTAGAGACCCCTGCTGGCAGGAAGTCTAACAGACAGTCCAGCACGACATCCTTCACTAGACGAAAGGCCTGGTCGTCTCTCAGCGACACGCCAAAGATCAGGTCGAGGTCCTTGTAGCCCAGTCCGGTGTCCTGGTGGAGCACATGGCTAGCAGCTGATCCATTCAACCTCACATCCTTAACACACACACCCCTCTCCTCCAGTCGGGCCCGCACCACCTGAACACAGATAAGACACAGATAAAGCATGTCATTAATCAAATAAACCAACAAATACACACTCGTCTCAATAGTTCAAAGTGCAAAAATCTAAAACCTCTATATCAACTGTGTTTTCTCAAATGACAGAAGAAATACAAACAGAAATATATCCAGAAAAGCTCATCATGATTGTAGCGGAAATCAATAGTTTGTGAGGGCCAGATCAATACCGCCGCTTGCAAAAGTCCAATTCATCTCCATCAACCTCAGTCTGAATGAAACTTAAAGAGCCACAACAAAGAGCAGTGTCTGCTGTGCTCCAGCTCCATCTCCCACTAGGTTGCCATGTCATGTCACTGAAAGAGTAATAGGATTGATATTCCTACTCTGCCAACAGGAGAGTGCAGACAGTGGTATGCTTAAGCAGCAGTGTCTGTCTGCCTGTTGCTTTAGGCTAAAAGTCACAACCTGGGGTCATTAAGGGTCAGCAGCATTGGCCTTCCTCTGTCCCAGTGACCTGAAAGACGTTTAAACCTAGGTGTCTCGCCTCAGTGCAGCCACATTTGAAGAGGATGATCTACAGCTGGACAGGGCATGCAAACATCACTGCTGCCAAGAACAAAGAGGAAACATGTCCATGTCCTCAACTGAAACATCAATGATACATTCAGCTCGCTCGCTCTAGGGAAAATGGACATCCACTTGGTTATTTCTGCCATTAAAAACATATTTTTCTTGAAAACATTTGGAGGCGATCAGAACACATTGGAAATCAGATCTAGATGTTATGACACATCAACAATGAGTTTCCTTGTTTTATCTGGCGAGCCTTTTATCATATTAACTCAGTGTATTTATCGGCAGCAGGCGGAGTTGAAAGCAAAGCATGTAGCATGACTGTCACAAAAAAAATGCATGTCTGACAGACACTTTACACATGTCAACCTCACTCTTATTTCCCAAATCATTCAACTGAATAATAACTGCAGACGATCTAAACAGGAGTACAAAGTAGTTGATGCACTCCCATCCTAAATCCCTGCTGGCACTGACCTGTCAGATTAGTGCCTGTTAACTCTCTCTCCCATGGTGATCAGATAACAAGCCGGCTCTATTTATACATACTGGGTCAGGCAACAGACAAACAAACATATAGAGGCATGTCAAGTTTTTTGAGACGAGAAATGCAAATCAGCTCAAATCTAATAGTAATTGTTGGTAACAGCTCTGTGGTGAGGACGTCCATAAAGATGGGATGACTGGGTTCAATGTCCAATAATAAATGATGATAAAATAGCGGGTCAATAATAAAAATTCTCTGTCATCCATCCAGTTTGCAGACTTAGGACGTCACTTAATACCATTCCTCCCTTTGCCCTGTGCTCACAGTCATACATGCTCAGATACAGATGAGTAGGTAAGCGCTCCTCACCTCTGATACCACAAATATGCTCAGCTGGCTTCACATCAAATCCTGCCAAAAACACAGCTCTGCTCTCAGTTAAATATTAAAACCAAGCGTGTATTTAAACAATTATAAAAGTGTAAGAACTGGATCCTTAAGTCAAAAGGACAGTTAAGGCCAGAGGTTGTTGTTATCTTAGATCTACATTTACAGCTCTGTAACTTCTTCAACTGTCGATCTTCACGGCACTGAAGGAGATGCTAGAGGCACTTTTTTTCATCATCAAAACCTTCTGAATATACATCAAAGTTGCTGCATATGGCCTCGTTCTGCATGTCAGGACTGGAGATCTACTCTTGATCAGTGCTCAGCAAATGCATCAGAGAGGTAGATGGGAGATTTTAGCACAATAAAATTATATGGGGTTTCCAGAAATCCAGGAAAACACAGAGTCCCGACATTTGGGGCTCAAACCTGCATTTAAGTCTCCTGCACACTCAATGGAGCATTCATCTTTCCATAACCACAAGCATGAGCTCTGGGTTTCACGTGTTTGTTGAGCTCATCTTGAATATGTCAAAGTGTTAATGAAATGGAAAAGGGAATCTAAATGGATTACCTGACACGATATTGACAGTGGAAACTGTTTGTGTGACCATTTTATAGTTCCATCATCATCCAATTCACAGGCAAAAGTATAGAGGCACCAAAGGGAAAGGTTTATCTGTTCCTGTCTTTATTTATTGAATAAATCTAAATAATGTATGTTAACCTATGGACTGTAGCTGAAAATATCTAAGAGGATCATGAGTATGAATTAATAAGAGTTGGAAAAAATGTAATCTGATCATAGAAATATAAATAAAGACTAAAGAAAGTACATATCTTTTATCCTGGGTGGTCTGGTAGTTCTCAAAGGGGTCCTAAGGGGCTTTAGGGGGTGACCATTTTATTCACAGGTGTCACATTAAACCCACTCAGCTGTGGCCGTTAAACTTGATATAGAATATCATTAAAATGCACATAAATAACTTTTTAAGAAACAGATAATAATGAATAAAATGTATATATGTGAAAAAGCCTTTTTCTATAAATGTGTGTTGTAAAAAATAAAAAAAATTAAAAAAAAAAAAAAAAAAAGAAAGAAAGAAAAGAAAATCTGAAAAGGCAGTGTTTGTACCTGAACGATCTGCCGGGGCTGCACGGACAGAGTGGGGAAGTTCCCTCGTCCGTGGATGGGGATCGCCTCTCCCAGGATCGAGTCCAGTCTCTGCACCTGATCCCAAGACAACACACAGAACCGCCGGCTCTGGTCCGACGCATCACCGCAAGACATGGCGATGGTAAGTTTGAACCCCCCAAGAACAGAAAGCAGCAAATGTGAAAGAGCGCGTCCTCCCACCCCCAGATCAGCCCGTCTGTCTGCTGCTTCCACTGGGATAGTCCGCACAAAGCTGCACCTAGAAATGTCGAGGTGAAGCGAGTAGATAATAAGAACTTTAAATAAAAAATAAAAAGTTCGAGGAGTCACAAGTGTGGAGATGAGAGCGGGATCAGCTGGTCACTTCGGTCACTCTGCAAAGAACTGATTCATAAGGTCCAGAGGGTTTAAAGGCTCCTGCTATGAGCTCTGTGATTGGCTGCTCTGTTTGGTTATTGATTATGGACGCCCTGTCTTCAGGGAACACCCTTCATGTGACGTATTTGACAGCCTCCTCCTCCAGCTCCACTCATACAGCACCCTGCACCCTGACAGGGTTTTCCTCCAACCAAACCTATGATCTAAACATCTTATGATCTTATTTCACCTGCACAATTACAGGAAATATGAACTGAATCCTCTGCGTCAAACTGAAATCAGGTATCTATTTTAAAAAATGATCACAATGATCAGTATACAACTGTGTAAACACAGCGTCTTCATATCACCTGTGATGTATGTCTTTATTTGCCCAGGGAATGTTTGCAGAACATGCAGGATGTTTCTTCAGCCACGCCCTGTTTCATGCTCATACAGACGTACTGTGTCTGCAGTATTTTGCCATGACCTTCTGTTCCTCCCAACAGCAGAAGAAAGGGTTTTGGAAGAGTGAAGTTCACCAGCTGCTCCGTAGTAAAGCGTCCAATCACGATTATCTAAATCAATCAATTTTCCATTTCAAGCTTGGTTAATTTTAAGACCTAAACAGTCACTGGCAACCAAAATCTACCAATCTAAAATGTTTAATATCTTTTGAATCACTGATACTATCAGTACATACAAATAATTCAGGTAAAATGCAGTTTCTCAGCTTTTCACTGGCAACACCTCTGACCCATCCAGATGTCCAGATGCTCTGTAGTGAACAGGGAAACACCTTCTGCAACAATGATTCACCAATAAAACACATGGAGTTTGACCAGTGGCAGGGGTGGTAGACACTTGTTTTTGTGTTCAGGTAATGATATATTTTGTTGAAAATCCTTTTCTGCTTCACTTTTCTGTTTTTTGATATAATAACCTTTGACTTTGTTTTGAATATTTATGAACACCTATATGATATATAAACTAAATTAGGAAATGCCTAATTTTCACTGAAAAATGCAGAGGAGAGTATTATTAGAAATGGTGATAAATCACTTAGCAAAGGTTAAATGTAGAGAAAAATTCATTTCAGACACCACAGAAATTTGTCTAGGTGTTAAATCCACTTATGACACAAAACACATGTGCAATGTGGGCGCTACAGCTGCACATCATTTTATCTTTATGATTTAGAAGAGTTTCCCCATTGCTCATATAGAGCTTGATATGTCAGATAGACCACATAAAAAATACAGAAGCTGCTTGTCAGCAATGACTATTTAAACTATGATAGCAGGCTATTAAAACTGCAAAATGTTGCTTGCTAATCATACTTTTTTATAGGTCCTTATCATTTTTAATAGATGGCTTTGTTTAAAGTGGAGTTCTTAACTCTCACTTGTTTATGTATTAAACTCATGGAAAATTGAAGCCGTCAACCACACGTACAGTCATTCATTTAATTTGTTCATGATTGTGAAGGCGTTTATGAAAAGGCTGTGATAACCTGCGATACCCTCTCAGTTTTCCATTTAGGTTTTTAAATACCTCAGTGCCACTTCTTTCCACTCCTTATCTGTGGTGCTGAGTGTTTTTGTATTTGTTTTGGTACAGGAATGAGGGCATTCCTCTGCTAGGATTAAACATGGTTTTTATGTACAAACTTTGTGGACTGATGTATCTGAAACATTAAATGTGATAAACAGAGTCTGTGTTGTATAGTAGAGGTCTTTTAGCTTCTGTTACATGTAGTTGATGGCCCCCGGATCATTTAACTGTGGTGAATTTTCAAACCTTGACTTGTAGATCTGCATCAGTGTGGCCTGTGGTCACACCATCACTGTCTTTATACCTCATCCTGTCCTGCATAGCGTCTATTATGTGTTTAAATGCATTAAATATCCTTTAATGAACGACCTTGAATAATGGTAGACGTTACGCACAATAGCAGACATTACTGTTTCAGCGCTGAGAAGGCTCTAAGATCCTGACAGTGTGTTATTTGCTTTTGCACAATACAGGCTAAAGCTCCCGTGATTTCCTCTTTTCCTCAACATGGTGCTTTTAAAATGACCCAAACATGTCATGATTTACAAAATCCCTCACCAATTATACCTTCAACACAGTATTTTAGTGCACTTGTAAAATGTTTACAAGAGAGTAAAGTTCATTTCATGATTGACCTGTGTGGGGTTTTAGTGATGCGGTAATAAAACACACACACAGATTGTAAGATTCTCCCATAACATGTGTGTATGTGCCTTTGGTTCACACATTTCTTGACTGTTGTTTACGACACGGTCTCCACGGATGACAGAGTCTCAAAAGCATCTCAGGTGTCACTCGGGTCGTGAGCGGAGCGTGAATTTTGCCTTTATGGAAGATCACATCAAATGCAGTGATGTCAACATAATCCTGTTACCGTGGCAACAACATCCCTGGTTGTCGGGCAGCTGGACAGAGACTTCCTCAGCCGAGGGTCCTGCCAGGTGCCGATGCGAGACATCTGCGTCACCTGACTATAAATAACCCACCATGTGGCAGCTGTGCATCCTGAGAGCAAAGCCAGCATTTACCTGAATGTGAAACACTTAGAGATGAGAGGACAGTGAGGGCAGATAAATGTCAGGCCACTTGACATTCTCAGGTTTCCTCACAGCACAATGTGAGATCGAGTGTGTAGGATGTTACGCTGATACATTCAATCTGACAACAGCTATTAACACAATTCAGGCTGAAAGTCATGATGAAATGGATACATCGCATCAATAAACACAGTGTTTATTCTTAATGTATTGTAATATCAATACATAAGGATAGGGTGGTGTGCAATTCCCCTGGTCATTTCATGAAAATTTCAGTCATTAGTACTGTATCGTTTGTTCATCCCTGTGTTGACATCCTGCTAGGGCCGTGACAACTTAGACTGTGAGTCTAGTAGGTGCGGTGGGATAAGGAATATTTAAACACACCTTAGACAAATGATGTATTACAGAGGGTTACACTGAAGAATGTTACATGATCGCAGATTATGTATGAGTCAATGGTAGAAGATATTAATTTCAGTAAATGTAGCAGTGTGTTAATATAAGGAAGTAAAATTAAGAAAAAATGTGATATGCAGTAGAGCTGCTATTGTGGCAGTTCTCAAATACATTTTTCTCTATATTTAACCATTCTTAAGTGATTTATCACTTTTCATTGTAATATTATCCTCTGAATTTTACATTTTTCCAGTGAAAGTCATGTATTTTCCTATATTTAATTCACTGATCACGTAAATGTTCATAAAAGCTCAGATTAAAGTTGAGGGTTGTTGTATCAAAAACAGAGAAAACTGAAGAAAAAGTGATTTTTTTTTTTTTTTTTTCAGCAAATCTATCATTAACTGATTATAAATGAAGTGTCTCTATTCACTGTCACTTATCAAACTTAATGGGTTTTACTGGTGAATCAATGTTGTAGAAGATGATGGTGTTTCCATGGTAACTACGGAGCCTCTGAATGTCCAAATGGGTCATATCTGATGACCATGAAAAGGTGAGAAACTGTATTTTATCTGAATTATTTCAATGTGTTGACAGGATTAGTGGATCAACAGGTATAAAACATTTTAGATCAGTAGATGCTTTTGGTTGATGATGGACCTTTGGGTCTTTATGGATTAAACAAAAATGGAAGCCTGTTGCAGATATGTTCTGTTGTCCCTCATTTAATTCAAAGCCTGATAAAAAGCATCATTTTCCTCTTGTTGTCTAACATCTTATCTGTCTTTGCCTTGTGGGCAGCAGAAGGAAGAGGAACAATGTACTGAATGAGCTTTTCTCAAGTGCGGGGACATTATTAGACGTCACACTGAGCTGTAAAAGGATGGCTGAAATCAGTGTTGCCAAACAACAAGCAGAGAAGTGTCAAGATGATCAATCGTGCAAAGACAGATAACACTCTGTCTGTCATGTGGTTTGAGATCAAAAGCTAATTTCTTATTTATCTGTTACAGCTCAGACCATCTAAGAGAACCATTTCCTTCATTTGACTTCCTTCATTCGCCAGTGAGCACATTCAGACGTGTTACACTAGATGACTAGATGACCAAGTGTTTGCTATTATTAGAGTGTGCATCATGTGTAACTTTGGACAGTGTTGCTATAGCCAAAATAGTGATGCAGCTGCTGCTATTACACTGCAGGAGGTTCAGTGTGCCGTGATAGGACATAATCTGTGTGTTGTGCAGCCAGGTTAAGTTGACCAGTCAGCCTGGACATCGAGGGCTATACCTGTGATAGCGAGAATGTCTGATAAGGGCTAGGTTTACTTTTACGGATAGCTGCAGATGACAAATCTATGGGACAGTGGAACAAAGTTACGCAAGTGGCCGTGCTGCTGACGTCAGACTCCCTTCGCTGCCTGCTTGATTGATTATAGTGGAGCTTGGCATAGGAGACCGAAGTGCTCCTGGAAAAAACAAACACACCCAAACAGATTATGAATCCAAGTGACATACATAAGATTATACTTCAGAAATCAAACTGCAATGGCCTCCCAAATGCTGCCCTTTTGCATTGAAATTATTCTGCCGGGCCAACAATGATTTTCCTTATGCTATATTAACCCATAAAGACCCAAACAGCCACTGGCAACCAAAAGCATCTACTGATCTAAAATGTCTAATACCTGTTGAGCCAATAATCCTATCAATACATGTGAATAATCGCTGTAAAATACAGTTTGTCATCTTTTCATGATCATCAGATATGACGCTTTTGGACATTCAGAGGCTCCATTGTTACCATGGAAACACTGTCATCTTCTACAACATTGATTCACCAGTAAAACCCATGGAGTTTGATAAGTGAAAGTGAATGGAGATGCTTCATTTATGTTCAGTTAATGACAGATTTGCTGAAAAAAAATCACTTTTTCTGCAGTTTTCTCTATTTTGATGTAATATTCCTCAACTTCAATCTGAGCTTTTGTAAACATTTACGTGATCAGTGAATTAAATATAGGAAAATACATGACTTTCACTGGAAAAATGCAAAATTCAGAGGATAATAATATAATATATGATGATAAATCACTTAAGAAAAGTGAAATCAAGTGGAAAAATTCATTTTGGGACCACCACACAAGTAGTCCTGGGTCTTTATGGTTAATTGACTAAATTGTAAAAATAGCAATTTTCTACTTCAATGGCAGTTAAAGTGGTTACCAGTGTGTTTCATTCACACACATACACACATATAAGGGATAAGTGGTTTGCTTTATTATTATTTTTTACATTGGGGATTAAAAGAATGAGTGCTGAGGTTATTTTCAAGTACCTACCGTACACTTCCACATACTATGGTGTACTATGCCATTGGACAGGCTGTAACTTTGGATAAGAGACATTATTGCATAGCTGAAGAGCTCTGAGGCTTAACGGTCAAATATAGTGTCGTATAGTGTCAACTATGTATTATGTAAGGCCCGGCTCAGTTTACTCCCCAAAAAAACTAGAGCGACACAAACATCTGACTCACACTGGAATTTGTTGTATTGCCAGTGAAATAATCAAAAGAAGAAAAACCAAGTTAAACAATCTTGAGTGTTGGGAAACACTGATCTATACATGTGTATGACATTCTGTATATGGGCAAGATAAGAAATTCCTAAAGAGGGTGTGCTTCTCAGTTCCCAGCTGAGAATCACAAATTGAAAGGCAGAATCCGGATGTATTTTCTCATATATGTATATATATAGATCTTTTCTCCAAAGCCAAACTCCCTGCTAAGTGTGGATATCTCAACAAATGTGACTTATTTCTGCACATAAAGGAACCCGTGTAAAAGAGAGGAATGTATGGCCTTGGTAATAAAATACCCTCGACTCCTTCTGTATGTCTGGGACATCCAAACTTGGAGAGCTTCTTTAACTGGAGCTTAAATCACGTTATGCAATGGCTAACATGTGTACCCCAGCAGAAATACTGAAAATTACTTTATCAGCCACTACAAGAAAGAAAGTTTATTTCACTATCCAGCTTTGGTGTTGGCAGATGATGCGTTCCATGTGGATCCTTACTCTTAACTATTCTACAGGGGAAGGTGAAAGCTGTATAATTGTGCCTGAGTACTACTGAGCAAACAAATTTAACCATAAAGGCATAATAGATAAACATGTTCCGTAATTTTCTCTGCACATGTGCGTGGTACGGACGTAGAGTAGTAAAAGCACTGGCCTCTTCCACTCTCTGGAGCATTTACCAGAAGTGAGGGGAACCCCTTTTTTAGCAGCGAGCTCTGATTTCATTCCCAGAAATCCTGGTCCTCACCCCCCATCCAGTAGCTGAGAGGAAAAAAAAGCTCAGTACAGAGGGGCAACGAGGAGCGTAACACACTAGAGAGACGCATCAATTCACTAGTAACCTTTGGGTTAAAGCACAGTAGGGATACGTAGCTGTTCCCTCAGAGACCATGTCGGTTAAGGTCATGACTATACCAGCACGGCTTGAGTCATGTAACTGATACTGCTGATCTGAAAACAGCAGGGCCAGTTTTATCCAACCTCTGAGTTAGCTTCAACCTCTGTCCAAACGAGCAACATATAAAAATATGTTAGCCACATATTTCTCAGATTTCTTCATTCTGTCTTTTGATCAGTGCATGATAGACAAAAGTACGGTAAATCCCATCAAGTTTGATCCTCCAAAGCAGCAAAAAAAAAAAACAAAAAAAACCCCACTTTATAACAGCAACTGAATATATATTTATGATATGAGGATCTCCTGAGTCATACTGCAGAAGGTGTTTGTTTTTGTTGTGCTTTTTTCACAGTATTACCATTAACAAATCGGTCTTGTTCAGGTTTGTTTTGTTGATTCATGCCAGAAAAGGCTTGAGATTTATGTGGTGCTGTAAGTGAGAGCAGGCGCTAAACAGGCGTGTTGCTCACATGGTTAAAAGCTGCTCTAGAGCTCAGAGCAGCAACTGGAACTCAGACTTTGCACTTCATGTTTTAGATTAAAAAACACTTACCTCACAACTCACAGGTTCAAGAGCTTTCCTGTACACAGACACCCACTCTGAGCTTTTATGGTAAAACTGTCTTTGTGGAGTCTTTGCTACCTTTCTCCCCTTTATGTAACTTTCTATTAAGTAACGTTGGTAAACATGATAAGGAGTTTTTAACCCCTTGTGTCAAACATGCCAGGACTATGTCTGGTCATGCCCCTTCAGTGACTCATCATCCACAATCTGTTCAGTCATTTTCTTGACAAAGCTCTATAAAATGAGCCGTCAAGCTGTCTGAAGTTCAGTGGCTTTATTTCGCAATCGTCATGTATATGTAAGTGTATTCTTACAGTCTATGTGTTTGTATAATAGTGCACTGCTGCACTTCTGTAATTTAATAACTACCAAAGAAAAAGACCTATGTTCATGTGTAAGAGGAAGAAGTGTGGTCATTAAAGACACAAATATCACATTGTACTACATTATTCTTACATATATTTATTGAATTAATACACAGAATGGGCCCAGAAACTCAAAACTTTTCATATAGACTTAATACTCTAAAATACTAGACAAAAAGCAGGTATTTTAAAGGTAAAAAATGGAAGTTATATGTGAACACTAAAACAGTGACGACTTAGCCATAATAAAATTTTAGAACATAAAATATAGAAATAAATTATATGTACCAGCAACCCAGGCATTTTCTAGCAGATTGATCGAGCACATATCAAACAGGCTGGATGTGATAAGGTACCATGTGGTACCCTGGTACACTAATCCAGCTCCTTTGCACATATTCAGGTTTCCATGGGGAGCACTTTCCATTTCCCCACACAGGCTGAGCTTTCTCCATCGCAAGAACCGAGGCTATCTCACACTGTTCTGCTTTATCTAATCTGTAAAGTTCAAATGCCAATCCAGTGCGCTCTTTGCCATTTGGCTGATACGTATGTTGGAAGGAAGTGTGGAAATTATTTTTATGAGTCTGGAGAATTTGGAGGGTGTAATCAAAGTCTGTGTAGCAAGAGTTGTGTTTTTATGTGAACTGCTGCTGCACAAGTGAGATACAATGATAAGTGTTTTAAAATAAGTCAAACTCAAATGACCTGTGTACAATAAGTTATATGGTCAGTTTTGTAACCTACAAGTAAGTGCTGACTGCAACAATCTTCTAATCTTTAAGCAAACTGAACCTGTAAATAAAACCAAGCCTACCAAGCCATGGTAGACTGGTCTACAGTTGACTCTGAGTGCAAAAAAAGGTAACAAAAAGGCTGTCACAGCTTTAAGGTGTTCATATGCTTAAACACCTAATGCACAAATAATCAAATCCACCCAGGCAACACCCAGAGAAATTCGCAGAAAAGCCATAAATAAACACATGGATAAGCACTGATTAAACTCCACACAAAGAGACACTTATCAGGTGTTACTTTTTTATTTGACATCGACTAGGATGCATGAATTAAACTAAATTTGACTGCGAGCATTGGTCAAACCATGAGTTTCACAAATCTTTAAGCATACATCTCTTTCTTGGCAACAACAGAAGACTTTTCACTTTATCACAATTAATAATCAGGATTCTGCATTTAAAATGGCATGTGCAGCTCGCAGGATTCAGTTGTTTCATGTTTCACTGGCAGTGACAACAAACTATGCCTGCTGGCAGCTGCAGCCCTCTGGCAGATGGTTCATTCTGCTCAGTGAGCCACACTTGTAGCTCTTGAAATCACAGCAGCGATGCTAACAGCAGCAGCCCTGACTGTGAGTCACCTGTTTTTTTTCACAGAGGTATTTGAGTTCTCCTCCGGTCAGACCAGTGAGCGATGAGGAAAGAACTTGTGAGATTGTGACGGTCGCACACATGACAGCATGCCAAACATGGCTCGCTGAAGAGGAACAAGCATGATGATTCACAGAGTGGGTGACAGCCCCGAGGTAAACTAGTAGTGGGGTGTTTCTTTGAAGACCTGGAATTTATTAGTTTGGAGTGAAAGAGATGGCTTTTCCTGCAGTTTGGTTGAATGTTGCTCATGCTTTCTGAGAAAAGAGAAAGCTTCAGCCAAGTCACAGGAGTCAGTGATGCTGGGGAAGGTGATTTTTAGTTTTATTGTAAGGATCTGCCCTCAGGTTTAAAACCAGGGGTGTCAAACATACGGCTCACAGGCCAGAAACGGCCCTCCAAAGGGTTCAATCCGGCCCACAGGATCCATGTAAAGTGTAACAGTTTACACAGAAGACATTGACGGTCAAGAGAGTCAGTGAAGTCTTGACAAGTTGTATTGATCATAAAGTTAAATGCTGTATTTTTTCAGTTACAGATGCCCCGTTACTAAATGTTCTGTGCCTTTTTAGATCCACTGTGATCTGTAAGTTGTAATGCACATGTGTAAATGATAAGCCGAGGCATAATATTGTTAAAATTGCCCTTTTTTTCTTAAGAAATTTCAGGTTGTTCACAGATGTTCAAGTTATTGACATTTTTTATTAAGGCATATAACAATTTTATTCTGTAATATTCCTCTTTTTTGCACTAAAACAAAGAGAAAAATTTGGAGTTGTCATTATCTATAAGTTATTATGCCAATATTTTACAGGTCTGGCCCACTTGAGATCAGATTGGGCTGTATGTGGCCCCTGAGCTAAACTGAGTTTGACACCCCTGCTCTAAACCTCTGTTCCTCATGTCAAACTAAGAAAAAACTACCCTTACATCCTGTGATATAAAAGAGTCAACTTGAAGCACCCTCTTATTCTGAAGGCCAGAAGTAATGAGACCTTCCTGCACCTGCTGACTGGGTGGCCTGCTCCATCTCTGTGCCACACCAGCTGAGGTCGAACACCATGATACACTCCAGCAAGCGAATAATCACCTGCAGCCAGCGAGGACTCAAATAATCCACATGTCAATACTGTTCACAATTAAACTGACTGCACAGAGATGAACTGGTTTACCTTTGCTGCCATTGTTAAATGTTAACTTGATTTGCAAAATGATCATTTTTTCCTTCTGCAAACAGTTTTCGTTCTTCCAGGCGGTGCAGGACTGTGGTCAAAATGCAACACAGCTGCTGAGGCAGTGATGCTTTGGCTTTTTCCTCCTTGCAAGACACTCAGCCAAAGTCTGTCCATCTGTTTCATTTTAGGTTAAGATATACAGGTTGCCTCAACGCGGACTCTTTTGATGTTGAATGAGATAATAAGTACATCAATTAAAGTTAGCATATTTCAGAAAAAAACACATCTCATCCAACTATGACAGTCTCTGTCTGGATCCAGCCTGAGCTGCCCATGTTTTTTTTGTCTGTATTTTCCTCTTCTGCCACATTTAATAAAAACATATAGAATGTAATTGAAAACTACATCTATACCGTGAAAAGTGTAATGTACATTTTATATATGGCTCAACTCATTCACATTTAGAAGATACCAGACAATAGATGCCACATAAAAGCCTAAAAACACCAGCATACAGGAGGCAAAGTTACAACAGCACATACCACATTTCTAAAGATGTTTCTGAGAGTCCTTAAAGCAGCATTGTTTCATGTACAGACACAGAAACAGAAACAGCTGAGTGCAGTCAGCCTCACCCTCCGTCGCCACAGTCTGTCCGTTGTGATCACTCTCCTCCAGGCAGTTGGTTCTTCAAGATTCAGTTTCAATAATTACAGGAAAAACTGCATCTTATAAAGTCTAAGCAGGGCAGAGAGAATACATCCAGTCATTAGCAATGCCAAGGAAACAATTTACCACTCTGACATATTCTAGTTTATTTTGCATGGTTATTTACTAACAGCTGGAGTCCAAAAAATCATCAGTGGGAACATACCTCAGGGCTGATTGAGGGAAGATACACCAGATAATGTTATTAACTTCAAATCTCTTTTCGTCTTCTGTCATCTTTTGTGTTTGGAGTTTGGCACAGTTCACTAAACAGACCATCCAGCTTGACAACACATTTTTCCTGATCTCCTGTGAACTTGTTACCACATCAGCTCATTGTGTCTGTGCTTAATGAACAGAGTTGTGACCAGTGCCTCGGTCAGTGCAGGCTCGGACCAGCTGTGACCCACTCTGTGCATCTGATGGACACACCTCAGACTGGATGTTTGCCTTTCTGAGCACATGTGGTTAACATGCATCTCTTCAATGTTTCCATTAAGCAGCTGTGAGGAAGGATGAACCTGACCGTCTGATTTAGTGTATATGGAAGGTTACTGTTTATCATTGGAATCATGAAGTGAACCAAGAATTTCATCATGCAGATATTCAGCCTTTCTATTCTCATTTTAAACCTTTTTCTATCATGGAAAATTAGAAAAGTAATAGATGAGGCACACACACACAAAAATTGGACAAAACTGTTTCTTTTTATTTTTACAGTTTCACTGTTACATCCTACAAAATACAAAGAATTTGTTCATACAAGCACTGCTTGTAGTTTTCTACAACCTATCGGTGTGGATGCAGATAAATGGACGACCCAGTGACTATGGCAAAGTGGTTCTTTACAAACTCACAACGTATGTACAGCTTCATTGCTATTACAGACCATAAATAAAACAGTAAAAGGCCTTTCTCCAAATCAGTGTCCTGTTAGAACAGTGATAGTGGACTACACTGCAATTCTTACTCCTATGCTGCCCCCTAGTGGCAAACACTAGTTCTCACATGAAATTGTACTCCATCACAGGTAGTGTTAGGTTTCAGCCTGTAAGAAAGGAAAAGGTCACGGCCATAAAACTGACAGCCTGCCCACATGTGAAAAGGCTTCTTCAACATTCTTTAGACATTACGTAGTCTTAACACACTCCACACATGAAGCTGATGCTGAAATACATAGTAAAAAAAAATATATATATATATACCCAGTAACTTACTACTGAAGCAAAGAAAAACGAGACACTCACTTCCACTGAAAGCATCCCAGTAGATCACATTAACAGGAAACAGTGTCAGCTCTACTGTAAATACTGCAATCCATGTCCCAGCAGGCAGCAGCAACTTGATTAAAATTAAATACTTGTTTTGACAAGCAGACACACACTGAGAAACAAAGCAAACCTACAGTATGAGCTTTCAGTCACGTATGAAAAATCTGAACACATCCACTAAGATTTTCCTGTTTTCTAAAGTAAAAACACCCCACAAAAATCATTTCATCAAAAAGCATCTGATGTACATGACATGAATACCCACTAATAAAATACAGCAAAACCCTTACTTACATGTTAAAATAAAATAAACCTTGCACTTTGCCCTTCCACTTTAAGCTCCAGGTGTTTATCTTTATCAAACTGGGCTGAAGCGAATCTAGATGATAATGAATGACATGGTATGACATAAGGCTGACTCTCAAGTTACTAATCTGAAAAGGCTTACTATCCAGAGCATGCCATTTCAATAAAACCTAAACTCGTGTATCTTTACTTTCTGCATCCACAGCTTTCTGCTAAGTATTCCCAGATTTAAAGCCCTGTTTGCATAAGATATTAGTAGGACGTGACACGCTGTGGCTGCAATGTATGGCTTGAGGTTGTGGAAGGTGTGGAGATGGGTTCAGTGTTTAAAAAAATATCTCTGTATTGTGCTCGGTGGTTTACTAAGAGTTTTCATCCTGAAGAATACATAGGACAACACTTATATTAACTCGCAACACCCTCCAGTACTTTATGGCCATTCAGCTTATGAAAAGTGGCATTTCAAACAGCAATACCATCACTTTAGTAAGTTTGTCTTGAACCAAAATTATTTCCTGTCCAGTGACAGTGAGCAGCATTGATGATTCAGAAGCATTCCTCATTGGAGAACGAACCAGAGCTGATCACTTTTTGGGTTCGATCAGGTCAGTGGAATGAAGCCGACGTCGGCCGATTCGCTCAGAAACAGGTTGGTGCGGCTAAGCGAAGGGGAGGGGGAAGCCAAACGGAAAGCTGGGTTGATGGAGTGCAAAGAATCCCTCTTGCTGCTTCTGCTGAACGGGGGGCAGGGAGTGACCACAGGCCCGTGGGCAAGCTGCCGTGAGCAACCTGTGGAGGGTGAAGTCTCTGTGGAAGGTCCTGAGACGCTGGTCGCCTCCAGGCCCAGAGGAGATGTCTTTGGGGTGCCAGGCGGGCACAGGCCAGGAAATTCAGAGGAGTGGACCATCCTCTCCAGCACATCCTTGGTGCTTTGAGTGCACTGTGTGAAAATTTACAAAAAAAAAAAAAAAAAGGATATCAAAAACTGACATGCAGCATATTGTCTTAAAACCAAGCTGAAATGACAGAACAGTGGCAATTCTGCAGTGTGATTAAACAGATTAGTTGTGAAAGCAATGATTGAACTGATGACAGCACTGTCAATTGATTAAAATGGAGAAAAGCATGGAGGAAAGTGAGTTAGATGCAGACAAAATAATTAGAAAGCAACAATATGGAACAAGGTTTAGATGTGCGTAGAGAAGCTGCTTCTTTCCATGGTTCTTCCAGCTTTAATAAGAGTAGAAAAGGTGGTTATGGAAACAGTTAATGTGATTCATGAGTGTCACTGCATGCACAAACCCATACAATTAAGTACATCATCTCATCTAATTAGACAAGGAAAAAAAGAGACAGCCAGCTTCATCCAGAGTGAGTGAGCAAATGTAAATGAGTGAATGGTAGTGAAGCATGCACATTCACAGATAAGACAGTGCACCAGTCCACACCATAACTGCAAACCAATCACAAAATATGCCCCTACTGCCCTTTGGTTTATTGTGTACAGAAATTAAAGGATCCTACAAATACTAGCTGTTGAAATCCAACTGTACATACCAACAAACAAACAATGAATAATGACAGCACAGTGGATGGCATGTGGAGAGATGTTGTGATTGGTTTAATGTTCAACCCTACGCTTACCATCAACCGTCTACATGCAGCAGTGCCCTTCAGGCTGTGCAGGACAATGCAATATCCTGACAGTTCTCCTCCTAGCAGGGTGGAACGAATACAGCACAACACTGAGAGTTCAATCTTACATCTAAGGATTGCGGTACATGGATTAAACAAACAAATTTGGAAAACAAAATAATCTGACTGCAAATGCACAGAAAACTGTACACATCTTAAAATCTACACAAAGCATGAAGAGGCAAAGTAAGCTTCAGAGACCAGGATCCCAAAATATTTATAAAAAAGTTTATTTAGCATATAAAAGACATCTGTTATACCCTTATATGAAAATAGTAGATATAAGTAGAAAAGTGTCTAAGAAAATAAAGCAAAAATATCTAACGATATACCCATGAAATGCTGGAAATATTTAGCAAATATATTTAAGGAACGTGACAATTCATCCATAGTAAAGTGCGAATGAAACAAACAAAAAATATGGCGCAATACCTTTTTTCCAAAGTAAACTAGTGCTACTAATGAGCAGCACAAAGCCCTTTGTCTATGTGCATACACCTTCACCACAACATACATGCAAACTCAGTAGAACAGTAACATGGAGGTAGATACAGCATGTTGAACTCCAAAAGGGTGCAGCAAACATAAACATACAGTATGTTGAATACATAGGTATATGATGTGTGGTGTCCCATCACACAAGTTAAGCCGTCTGACTGGCAAATCAGCAGGTCAACTGTGACCATCACAAACATTTAAATCCCCCCAAAATTTCAGCCCTCTTTCAGTGATGATACACAACAGTGATTACCAAGGCAATTTGCTCTAAAGCTTAAAAAAGTACTGTCTAAATATGTTGCGTGGTGATAAAATACCTTTCAGTAGAAGTTTATGTTGATTGTTTATTCTGCTTTGCTAGCTTGTTCACATTCTCTGTGGATATGCAAGTTTAATTACTGAAATTTTAAGAGACATAGAAATACTGTTCCAAACCAATCAAAAGCTCCTAAATTCACCATTTCAAATACAGAGATATTTCTACCTTCTCTTGTTGTGAACACAATGCAAAAAATGTGCAAAATGTCAAATGTCAAAACACTGACCACATATTCATGTAAACATCTCTACTGGACGCAGTACAGCTAAAGCCTGGAGGATGAAGAGGTGGACACACAGTGAGGAGGAAACACAGGGAGCAGGCTAACAACATGGGAGCTATGGGACATTCATGGAGCACAGGCTGGTTCATCCTACCATGTGTGCGTCATTCTTGGCTGCGAATGGGGGCAGTTCTATCTCAGAGGCAGAAGCAGCAGGGATCGCCTCATCGGGAGGCAGGAAACCTCTCCTGTCAATCAGACTAGAAATAAAAAAGAAAAAGAAGAAAATTATGTTATGATGCACTGTAATATGTACTGTGACTGATGTTTAAGCACTTTCAATAATACTGTCTGCTTTCATTTTCACAGGAAAATGAAAGATGTAAGTGCAAGTTTTCTAATATCTGTACTCACCTTGGGGGCATGGGACCACATAATGTCGCACAGCAGTTGGTTATAATGTTGTTGTAGCTGTAGGGGTTCCCAGACTCCTCTGCGCCTCTTTTACTCGACCAGGAGCCCTTTATCTGCATTGAAAGTAAGTTGTCAGTTCAGTGATCTTCATTAGATAAATTACACATTAGTGGTGGTTATCAATGATTAATCAGAATGGAAGGCAACCACAGTACTTACATCTTCATTTGTTGTAAGGTTGGAGGCCACTAAGTATGTATGGAAGCCTGACAGGCCCAGAATAGACCAGACGGAGAAGAAGCAAATCACCAACTCCACCACAGTACAAGAGAGTTAAGGGATGGCAACATTACCATTATCAAGGATTGCTAATCAAGCACGGCAATTTGTAAAAAGTAATGAGTGTTTCTAATAAACCCTTCTACCAAAACTTAAAATTAACCAAGATATTTTCTAGATAAAACACATGATCTAACACAGCTAACTACATGGGTTTTTTCTCATTAAGTGCAGCAGCAATACTGTGAACTGTCTCTGCTCTTTTAGACATTTTTGTACTACTCAGACCTTGTATAAATATAAATTATCACAGTACTGAGGGCAGTGAATTATTGTAAATGGGTTACAAGATGCAAAAAATACCCTGTGACAAAGAATTTGTAATTTTAAATGAGACACGTATTAAAAATAGTCTATGTATAAATTCTGATTTCAGAGGGATACGCACATATCAACAAGCTGATATAATTTCATGCTCATCATGTGCACCATGATGAGATAAATCCCTACCTTGTCTGTGAATAACAGATTGAAACACCATAAAGTCATACTATCTATATTTGTCCAGTCACTGACATCATCTCAGGAGCACATGAGGCAGCAAACCCACTACTGAAAAGCAATCTGCCTAAAAGCACTGCCTGGCTAAATGCTAACTCTCTGATCCTATTAACTGAGGGCTTAAGACAAGAAGCAGTGGGAAGTGCCGTGTCAACAGTGTAACTTGTGTTAGGTCTAAGAGCAGACAGTGCAAACATTAAAAACTTTTATCTAATTAACAGGTTAGTGATAACGTTTAGCGTAAACAAAGGATATCTGGCAGGGCTCTCCTGAATGGCTTGGACAAGGCTTTTACCAGCTTGAGAACCTGATGAAAGAAATGAAAATAAATCCATGGCTTTGTTAGAAAACATAACAACTTATGAACAAATTGAGTCCTAAGTAAGAATACTTACGCAGGGTAATGTGTGTGATGACACAGCCAAATATGAAAGATGTCAGAAAGGACAGCGAGATGATAAAACTGTAGAAAAAGCGGTAATTGCGTTTGCCCACACAGTTTCCAACCCATGGGCAGTGATGATCAAATCGCTCTGAGGGTGAAAATACAGGAAATGTTAGGAAGTAGGAGTTAGAGCTACAAGTATATACTGATTTGTAGTCAGCTACTGGGCCTGGCCAAGCGAAAGTGAACATCAGGATCAATTTCTTTTTTCTCTAAAACTATACTTTTGATTACTTTGAATGAAAGACATACATCTCTAGTTTCTAAGACTATGTTTATTTAATTTGTACCTGAATTATAACTGGATATATAAGAAAAATCTAAATTCTATGTAAATAGAATACAGTGTACATTAAGAACAGTAAAGGCTGTAAATACAGCATAAATTCAGAATGTAAATAGCAATGTGTGAAATAAATATGTTCAAAATATATGCCTGTGTCTAATCTTATAATTCATAATAATAATCAAATACTATAATGATTTTTGATGTTATTCCTTATAAGAAACAGCAGAAAGATGTGTTTCAAATATAGCAACGAAACATTTGTCTCCAAAGATTGATAGTTTGATCAGTATCTTAATAAAATCTTTGATTATTATTATGGTGTATCACACTGAACAAATATCTCACTCCATTACTTTTTTCAATTCTCACTCCGTTACCATGAATCAATGTCTTTTAAAACTAAAATAAAAATGATATCAGTTTCACTTCTGGATATAATGTACTCTCATATATTAAGAAAAGTGTGATATGCTAAAAATTTGCACTTTCCTTGAAGAACGGCACTTTTTGGCATTTTTTCCAAACCTTGAATAACTGATGTATATTTTTCCTCACTTTGTTAGTTTGTCGATGATGACAAATTCATGCTTTTATTACATATTTGGTTATTATTCCTTAACGACTTGTTGAAGTACTTGCTTAGACCTACAATTTGAGCTATTATGGTTGATAAAAAATATTTTTTTAAAAACAGATATGGAATGATTAATATTGCTGCACAGTGCTTTCTCACTCTGTTACTTGCTTGGTCAGGCCCTATTATATGAATAGAAATTACATGAAACTATTTTGATAATGGAATAATCAGTTATTTTTGATCCATGACATTAAACTGAAAATCTTTTGGCTGTGAACATTTGACATTATCTTTACGGGACACTCATCATTTTCTGGCATTCTATAAACCAAACAACAAAAAAAGAATCAACAATGAATTAATTAAATCAACAATGCAAATAATCATTAGTTGCAGAACTTATAGCTACATATTTTTAATGTAAGGGATTGTATTCAACAATGTAGAATTATTCATGAGGACTAAACTTCAATCTGAAAGCCTGACATCAGGGTACAGTTCTGATAAATAAAGTTTTTTTTTTGTTTTGTTTTGTTGTTATTTCAAAGAAACAAAAATAGCAATTGCATCAATAACACACCCATACCTGAATTACTGTAATAGCTTTTCTATCAAATTAACTATTGCCTTTTCCAATTAACAGGACAAACCTAACAGTGTGACAATGACTCAGCGCAATCAACTGTGCTCGACATAACTAAATAAAAATCTGTTAATTTAATGGGCACCCATTTTATCACTAACTAAATAAGGGCTCGAAGCTACATGAAAAAGGTCAAGTTTCTTACATTTTTACATAACTATGATTGTGTTCCCAAATACAGCATTTTGTGTTAATTCAGCTAATTTTTGGCATATTAAACAACATGAGGTCTGTCCTATAGTGTTTTAGGATAGCACAAAGCAGAACCTCTTATATGAAAGAATGAATGAAGGCTTTCTACCCAGTCGTAGTAAATGTTTCTCTTGGCAAATGCCATTTAAGTTGTTAAAATAAATTAGTGCTGGAGGAATAAGTAGGAATGTGACCAGATACTAACCTACACAGTTGTCACACAGGCTGCAGTGAGAGGTCCGAGGAGGGCGGAACATTTTACAAGTAAAGCAATATTTGAGCTTCACCACCTGCTGGTTGATGAGGATCTCCTTGGTCCGAGGAGGGGGCCGATACGTGGAGGATCCTGAGGTATCTTAAAATAGAGAAGCACAGAGAAATAAACATGCTGGGTCTTGCACATGTAATCAAAACAGTACACCCAAGAGGCAATTAATGATGAATTAAAGGATAAGGCAACCGTTTGGCCTTTTTTTGCTCTTAAATACTGGTAAAAAGTAAGCTGCTTACGTCTTGGTCTACACTTCAATGCCACATGTCCCTCTGAGATGGCCCATATGGCAAAGCTGTTTTACCCCATCTGTCCCAGATTGAGTGTGCAGTTCCAGGATATTCCTTACCTATCTGCTTCTCAATATCTGCTGCTTCATCTGGAGTAGCCCTGGGTAGGATTCCCGGGTCAGTAAAGCTTGTTCTCAGCAAGGAGATCACCACAAACACAAAAAGCACCCCGCCGATCACAGGTATAAACACGGTCAAATGCTCCACCAAGAACGGGCAACTGCAAGGAGAAGAAGTATTTTTTAATATATACTTCGACAGGGAAATAAGCTATACATGTACATTAGCAATATGTAAGTTGCTAACAGGGATCTGAGAAGATAAACACACGACAGGACAGAACTACTCACTCGAATGCAAAGAAAAGGCCACAAGTGACAACGATAAGGCCCAGTGTCAAAGGAAGGACACCGCTCTGTCTGGCCAGGATGATCCGTCCATCGCAGAAAAACCGGTTCTTTCCAGGGAACACTTCCCATTTTCTTCGCGGCCGCTGCGCTTTAGTTTCGGTGTGATTCTGTGCGGAGGAGGGCGACACCGACAGCGCCCGCGGGTCGATCTGCTGGTACTCACAGTTCTTCATCATGTAAACAGTTTCCACACCGCGCGGAGGTAGCAAAAAGGCGAACACTTAACTCTATATTTTCGCCGTGTTTTCCAGAGATTATTACCTCAACATTTAGTCATTTTGTGAGCGGACTTACGTCGCCTGCTAGGGTTCAGTTTCCCATCCTGAATGCTAACGCTAGCTAGCTAACGAAACAGCAAAGGCATTCTTCTTCGTTGTCACGTTTAACAAGCCACTGCAGCCCCCGCGTTGACGTAACGTTAACTACCATCTTTGGCAGTTAAATTAATCTTGCGTGTAAATTCTACTCTTCATTTTTTTCCATTTGTATCCCCATTTTACAGCAAGACGACTGAGGAGTGTCGGCTGAGGCTACTTGCGGCTGTTCACATTTCCTTTTTCTTTTACTGTACCGTCGGCCAACACACGTCACGAAGCGAACGTTGACGTAAAGGGCTCATAGCTGATCTCTAAAAGCTCAGACACGTCGAGTCACGTGTCAGATGAGCACGACGATGGTTTATAGATCTATGGTGACCACCAGCGGCGCAAATATAATCTGTTTTAATTGCTACAGTGTACTGTGTTTGGAAAAGCTTTGTGAAATATCTTATCTTCCCAAATTTAAAGAGGTATAAATACATTTTCAGTATTGTATCAGGACTAAAATCAAGGAAATGCATATTAAAACTTTACACAATATATATATCGCACTAAGCTAAATTGTTCTATATACTTAGATGCTGAAAACACATGTACATTTTGTAAACAAGAATCAGAATCACTTCATCTATTCTATTATTTTCCTTATTCTCTTTCTTTTTAGACCCATCTTACAAATTGCAGTTCTTTCAATTTAACCAACACCATTAAAATTTACAGATAACCGCATAATTACACATTTTGACCACACACATTCTAAAATATTATTTATAATCAGTCTCTTTATTTCATAAGGAAAATGTCATATTCATTAACATAAGTTTTAGGAAGAAGTTGCAAATTTGACAAATTTCATGTGAGAATCCAAAATTTACATTAATTCATCATTCCTCATAAAGTCCAAAAAAAAAAAAAAAAAAAAAAAAGCAACAAATTCCATTAGTATGTGCGAAGAATTCTTTAAAATGAAATAATTACACCCCCTTACAATTGTACTGTCTTTATTATATTTTTTAAAGTGTCTGTTGCCTGTGATGTTTGATTGTATTGCGGATTCTTTCATTGATGTTTTTTTTTTTTTTTTTAAGTGTGCTGTGTTTGCGTCATGTAATTAAAACAATAGGAATAATTAATCCCAAAGAAGGAAAAAAGTACATTAGACTCAGTAAACCAGGGATACTAGACTTTCCAAATTAGACGACAGAGTATTCAGGTATTATGAACAAACATTCAACTCTTGAAAATATTTAGCTTCAATTTAACTGGCTTTTTGTTTTAACTTTCTCACCAAATTAACTTGGTACAAGGCCCATATGATAAATTACATATTTTTCTGCATTTCATACCATCTGTTTCTTAGTGTTATATTCTGTTTACATTGGAAAAAAGGTTTAAAAATAATAATAATAATAATAATTCACAATACAGATTCAACAAATTTCTTTGACTTCAAAAATAGTCCACTCATGTTGAGTATCCTTGCATTATTCTTTTTGAATCATAGGGGTTTTAGTATTTTCAGAGTCAAATTCCACATTTCACTTTAAATCTTAATTTTATATACTCCCAAACATCTGTAATAATAAAGAACAAATAACTATATATTTATAAACCTACGGTATTTGTTTTAACATCATTGACAAAGTATTATCTTTATTTGGCATGAAAATAAAGACAGTTTTAAAGATAACCTCTACATCAACAAAATCTTTATTTTTGGCATTCGCAACCAAGATTTTCAAACAATATTGGAATAATTCTCCAAACATGCAGTGCAATATTATACAGAAAAAAAGAATTGTATAAAAAAATTTAATGCAAAACTACCACAGCTGTTACTAAATGGACAACCTGACAGTGAATAAGTCTTGACAAATATGTGCAAATAAAATTGTTGTCCATTGCATGAATAAAGTGGTTTGTTCTAATAATGTCTGCACAGGACTGGAAGTCATAGCTACAATAGACACAGCATTTCCCAAACTGTGTAAATGAATTTAATTATTTATCCCCATTTACCCAGCAAAGCAAAGTGGCACTGATAAAATTGTTGACATGTGAGCAACTTTCCTGACATTCTGTTGAATGTTACTGCGATGAACAATTAAATATTTACTGGATTAAAGAAACAGTGAAGCAGCTTCATGTAGCAAAACCCTTAAAGTAAAATGACAGAGCCCAGTGCTTTGTAGATATTGCAATTAAAGCTCAGTGCAGAGTCGTAAGTCAAGTCCATGGTAAGAAGTTACAATGCAGTACCAAGCCCAGTACCCAGTATGAGAGGAAATATCCCAAGATACTTTGTGTAATAGAAGAACAGGTTCTGAAGTGTGGAAGCAGGGCTGTGATGGGGTTTTGGGGAGTGTGCTTGCATCCATTTCGGGAGTGGCTCTGCAGCTGTACATTAGGAGTTGATGTTTTCCTTCGATGAAGAAGTGGCTCATTGAGGAGCAGGAGGTGGGCACTGATCCAGAAGGGCACAGGAGACGAGGAGGCCATGAATCTGGTCAGAACCTGGAAATACAGGTAGGGATGAAAATGAGCGGAAATGAACAGATGTTCCACACATATATAGTATATTTACAGATATATGAGGGTTGACTGATAAGTTCCAAGGCTTAGGTAGGAGATGAGTTATACTGCTTTCATTACATTTATACACAGTTTAACATTGTGGATGACTATGCAAAGGTTTGAAGTCAATAGCTTTTGTGGTGCTTTTGTTTCAGAATCGCCATTTGCCAAGAAAATTAACATTGTGCTCATTGACAAAAGCCATTGCTTGACTTTAATAGATCAAGAAATTACACAATGTAACACTGAAATAACACTGGGTATGTCACAGGGACACATTTATTACAATGAACTCTAAATTACCATGATGTCTCTGTATAAAGGCCAATGGCGTCTATTTACTAAGAACAACAAGAGTTATTGACTCCAACTGTCAGCATGTTGAACTGGATCTGAATGGAACAATACAGGCCATAAACGTATCAATCACATTCTGTATTTCACAACATACTACCTCTAATTTTGTCTAGATCTATCATTAATTTCCTTAGTTATAGGGTTTTATCCACTGACGTGTATTTTAACTGTTGTGACCCTTGATGATTTTCTAACTTGTCTTTTTATTGTGGTGCTTCTGTAACTTGGATTTAACAAAGTGCTATATGAATATAGATGACTACAAATAGTACTAACAGTAGTATTACTTACCTGTACATGCATGCACAATGTCCCAAACACCAGGAGGACTGTGGAATGAACAACATACACAAATACCCTGGGGTTAAAGAATCCTGGAGTAGGTTTGTCCAGCCCTTTATTTGCACTTGTCTCCCAAAGTCCGAGTCTAAGACATAGTTCTGGATTAGCTTGAAAATAGGCATATACTGCCATTATGCCAAGGGTTGCCATAGGTAGAGCCAAAACAAAGTTTGGTATCTGCTTCAGCTCAAAGTAGCGAAGGAAGCCAACATCCCAGTATACGTCCTGGATGTGAGAATAAAGCAGGGGCAGGGGTCTCATGCACCAGAGTGGCGGTGGACCATTTTCATCGGGGACCCGGTAGCCCTTCCTTTCAGCCAGCGATAGGAGAGCGGGAGGTATACGCTCCAAGGAGACAGACGGTGTGCAAAACGTCCTATACCCGTAGTACTGGAAGGCAATGAAAGGAAGGGCAATAATTGCAGTGCCTAGGAGAGAGGTAAGCAACAAACGAATGACAACCCAAATATAGTGGAAGGCTTTACTGTGGCCTCTTGTTGTTGTGCGATATACACGAATCTTGGAAATGGCGTGCAAAGATGGAAGATACAGTAGGAATCCTATATTAACAAGTCCATTGGATCGTGCTGCAGTGGCTATGCAGAGGGCCAAGCAGGCTCGCAGAGTGAATCCCTTCTCCAACAGGTAGAGGCCACCAAAAGTGAGGGCAGCGAACAGGCTCTCTGAGTAGCCAGCAGTCATAAAAACATTGGCAGGTGTGATGCAGTAGAGCAGGCTGGAGAGCAGAGCGAGACGCCTGTCCTGCAGAACAGTTCTACTAAGAGCATGCAAAGCAACCACACTCAGTAAGAAGAGGGCACTGTTTCCCAGAGCGATGGTTACAAGCAGACGACCCCGCACCGTCAGCCAGCTGCTGAGGGGCCACAGGAGGGTCTCTGCCAGGCCACGGAGGACGATAGGGAAGAGGGGGAAAAAAGCAAAGTTGTGCTCATATAGGTATCCTCTTTCAGCAATGAAGAGGAAATGTTCTGCGTCCCAGTGAGAGAGGCCTCCCAGCAGCCACTCCACTGCAGAGTCCAAGTACAGGGGCTCCTCTGTCCGAGGGGGCCTGAACGCATCAGCTTCATGGTCAGGAATGGCAGCATTAAACACAGCCTAAGGAGAAATATATGACAACCTTAAACACAGAAAATACTGGATGTTATATCTACTATATTTGTCTGACAGCTTTAGCTACTTTTAGAGAAAACTACATATCTCCAATTTTGTTGATGTTGAGAAGTTTAGACAATTCATCATCATTTAAGGATATACTATATGTTCTTACATTGGTTGAGAAATAAACTCTTGACAACCCTCTTGGATTAACTGCACTCCACTTTGGCACAAAGCTCAAAACAGACCTCGTTTACTAAGCTCATGAAGAGTTTATTTTTTTTAAAGAAACCTATGGTTTTCACACGACAGCGACCCTGCAAGCATATGACCATCTTCTAAAATATGTGGACTGTATATGGGGCTGGCCAAGTGGTAATGGATGGACAGCCTTACTACATTTTTGTTTGCCCTTTCACAATTATTTATAGTAGAAAGATGAATGATGCCTCATTTTGCAGGAAATAATGAGCACTTTTATGTGTGATCGAAAAAACATTTTAACCTAATTTTCTGGCTTAAAATATTAAAAATCCCTTGGTAATGGATGTACACAAAATTTACATCTGTTTTTGACCAGTTTATAAATCCTGTCTTAAAGTGCAGTTCCAATTTTCACACAACTGTAAGATCTTTACTGTTGGTCCTCTAGAGTGTCTATTTTGCAAAACTGTAAACCGTTTGTATTTTCTCAATATATAAGGGGAAAAAATAGCAAGGGTTTTGCTAAGTGTTTGGTAACGGATGGACAAGGGAGAATAATCACAAGTTTCAATTGTTTATTCAGCATAATTATATCATATCTAAATAAAATAATTTAATACATTTTAACACATATTTATCTCAGTTTATTATATATTTGTAACCACTGTAATAAGAGTAGCAAAAAGTTTTTAAATTGACCTTACAACTTATCATACGTATAATATAGGTCCAATAGCAAAAAAATCAAAGTTATGCTTTGAATTGCACTGACAGACAAAGAATGCAAACATACGTGTATGCTGAATATAATGCAAACTAAGTATTTTTAAAACATCTTTCTAAAAAATAAAACTTGTGCTGGACACTAGAAGTAATGTACTTTCAAAATATGTCTTAAAAAGGTGATTTAAATTTTTATTTTTGATCTAGATGTTAACCTTCCCTTAGCCAGCCCCATCAGTTGTGGCTTTACACAACAGTATGTGAAGCTGAGTAGTTAAAATGCATTCAACCTCAATCAATCAATCAATCAATCAATCAATCAATCAATTTCTTACAAAATTATTACAAACAGTTATTAAAATAAACAATTCATTAACAAAATACGTTTTGTAATAGAACACCCCAGAAGCAGTCCTCATCTTATAAATGGGGGCCCTTAAACATAATAATGGATTGGATTTCTATAGTGCTTTTCTAGACACCCAAAGCGCTTTACATTATTGACCCATTATTCATTCGCTCCCACATTCTCCCTCTGGTGGTGGTAAACTACATCTGTAGCCACAGCTGCCCTGGGGCAGACTGACAGAAGCGTGGCTGCCATTTTGCGCCTACGGCCCCTCTGACCACCACCACCAAACATTCATACACCAATGTGAGTGGGACTGGAGGCAAGGAGGGTGAAGTGTCTTGCCCAAGGACACAACGGACTGACTAGGACAGGGCGGGATTTGAACCGCCAACCCTTCGGTTATTGGACAACCTGCTCTACCAACTGAGCCATGGCCGCCCCTAACATGTAATAAGAGACATAATTTTTTTTAGATTATCATCTTTAAGACATCAAATGTTCTAGATAACTACAAAAACATATTTTAAATAAAATATTTGCTTATCTTCCTAACGATGATTCATTCCAATTTCCTAAGTCCTACTCTAATAAACATATTTCTGTATTCTCAGATGATTTAATAGTAAGACATGGGGCTTTACCCACATAAATAAAGAGTTTACATGATTTGTATATAAGCCATGCAGGGTTTTGGGTCAGGTGTATATTTGAAGTAGCTCTGTTTATTTATGTTTACTTTTTTTGTTTTGGTTCATTAGGCCATGTGGGGTTATAATAAGCATAAAGCAGCAACAATTTTGCTTAAAACTCATTTAAAATATATTAAAAGGAGATTTTTTTAAAAATAGTTTTCAATCCCTTAAACATCTACAGAAGTAAAATGCAACAGTAATATTAATTAATTAAGAAACATTGGCAGGGACTGTTTTAAACCACACAGTGCGTTTATGTGGTGGTACATACTCTGTGCATGCAGGAGTTGTATTTATAGTTGGAATATTTTCACAGTGCTTATTCAGGGATGTGCAGAGTTGTTGTATGAGTAACAAATCACACAGGCTTAACCTTAATTTGTGTGTCCCCTTCTTACCACTGAGTCCCCTGAGGAGCTACCACACAGAAACACATTACAGCCAAGGTGACTCAAACATCTGGGAATATGAAGGCTGGAACTTCAGCAAGGGGAATGAGCCGGATGTCAGATTCACAACATAGTATCTCACCTGCAAAAACAGCGAAAGGCCCCTCGTAACTGCGGCAAACTCCAGGACGGCTCTGACATCCATGGCTATTGATTTGATGGACGAAATGTGGAAAAGCCGGTTGTAACAGGCCCGATCATTCCGTCTGCCACTAGACAGTAAATACTGCGCTCGTCACGTTTTCTACTAAACATAGCTATCTGAGGTCTATTTGGCAAATTAAAGACTCCACCGGTGTTAACGCGTACGGGGTTTTGTCGAGAAGAGGTGAGACTAAAATTTAACATTAACGTTAATGGTTAAATGAGCGTTTGTTTTCCGGCAGGTGTGATCTTTGTGTCTCGTATCCTCATCCTACTGCAGGGAGCTGGCTCCTTTGAATGGCACTTTCACTTCCGGTGTGACCACAGACAATTTCAAAATAAAAGCTCCTTCATGCGCATTGGAAAATAATCTATTACACGGATTAGAATTACATTATTCTTCTAATTATTATTGTTCCGCACACTGATTTTAAAGTGACAATATGATGACAAATACACCGTTAGACCAGACACTTCCTGTTATGTTTAATGTATTTGCTCAAGTGTGGAATTTGTATACAAATAAAACACATAATTTACACCACCCTGGGTTTGTAAGGTATAGGTCAGTGGAATATTTTGAGAGTTGTATCCACTCTGTACTTACGTTGTGTCATGTTGTATAACACTTGAGCTGCCAAGTACGATGCCTTTCTTTTCTCCAGCAGGTGGAGCTCCACACCATCTAATGGAGTGTTGGAAGCTTTTCTCATATGCAGTCTATGATCTCATGCAGGGGGCTGCATTTCATTTTAAATTAAAAACTTAAAAAAAAAAAAAAAGATTTATGCCTATTATTAGTCACCTCATCCTGTAAAATGTTGTATTGGCATAAACCAAGGTCCGCATTTAATGAGCACACTGAAGTGACTTTACATCTACTAAGGCTGAACAGTTTGTCACACTGTTCTGTCATCCATTCAAGTTAGTAATAAAAGTTCATTTGCTTTTGATGCTGTTTTATAGTTAAAACATCTCCAACTTGCAAAATAGTGATTTTTACAGAAGAACGAAACCATCAAACAGCTTACGAAGATTTAATGTACATTTATTCTTACCACGTGGAACATATAGTATAAAGATTTCATACTGAATAAATGATATTCATTGAGCCAAAAAAGGGAAAGGGAGGAATTTACATGTTGTCTTAGCTACATTGTCTGAAATACAAATATGCAGAATCCATGACTGGAGAAAAATTGTCAAATGTGTACTTCATCTAGTTTATTTTTGTTGTACCAGGAGATAACAGGTTTGAGCCGTGTCTGCCATACTATGGAGCTGTGGTGAGACCAGAGGAGTGGGTCTAATCAGTGGGGACTGGAGGTAACGGATCAAACTCATGTCAGCATCCATCCCTCACCAATAACAAGTGTGAGAATAGTGACACAGACAGAGACAGACACAAAGGAAGTGTAATGTACAACATTATATATACACCACAGCAAAGCTGTATTTGAAGTTGAAAACCAGTCCTAAGAGGTGATTTCTTTTCATAAGGGTATTCATACAATCAAGGGATAAGAGGAGGTAAGGGTGTTGTAGGTTCTCGATACTTTGGGGAAGAAAGCCATTTTCTGTTTAACACCAAACTAAAATGACCTCAAAACTCTAGAAGAGCTGCATCATCAGCTTCTGTGTGAAACGTGTTACAGAATGCTTACACTCAAGAGCAGTACGGTACAGAAAATGTCCTACAATCTACTGCACACTGCACAGGCCTCCCCGGTGAAGATGTCTATTGACAGCATTTTATGTCAACTGTCGGGCTGACTGGTGAGAATCCAACTACAGCAACTATAACCAGTAGGCCACTTGTCAGTCTGCTTCACCTCTGAACATCAACCAGTTACAGACTCATTGTACCCTTGAGGGGAGAGCTAGGGCACACTGCGTCTCCCAAACTCACTGTAAACGAGACAGCAACTTTGGTTACAGTTTTTGTTTTTCAGCTATTTATTTATTTATTCATTTATTTATCTGTATTAAAAAGTACTTTTCCCCCAAGTGTAGAATAGTCTCCCCACTATAGTGCTCTGCATCCAGTTGGCATTCATGTTGCAAGTAGTGTCACTTCTTGGGCATTTCTCTGGGTTGTAATCCACCACAGCTCTGCGATTACCCTCCTTGAGCAAGGGCAGCCTGGGGAGGGCTCAGAGTATGGAATTTGAAGGGTTTTCATAAATTAAAAGACAGTTGCTTTCCTTGCCCTGTTACACACTCAAGCCAGGTTACCAGGGAAGAGAGGATGGGGATAAAACCCCCAAAAAGTGGAGCCACGGCTCCCTACAGCTGTCATGACTGGCCGATCAAAAAGAGTACATCACAGATAACATGAGAAACCAGCGAGTTCATTAGAGGGGACACTGAAAGGTCAAGGAGTCGGGACTCATGTAGTGTGAACTCTGAGTGGTTCTCCTCCACCTTGGCTAAGGCGTGCAGAGCCCGGGCAGCTCGCCGCATCATGTCCGGGCTTGTGGGCTCGAAGTGCATCCCCTGTAGGTGTAGTAGAGAGCTCTGGCTCTGCTGAAGCTGTGTGGCTGCCAGACTATCCTCCAGGAAGCCCAGCAAGTTCCCCACACTGCCCTTCTGAACAGCAATTGCTCGTGCTGCTATAGTATCACCCTGGGCCAAGTTTGCCAATAAGACAACCGCCATCTCCCTGCAGACTGCTACTTTCCGATCTCCAATTAGCCGCACCAGGTTCCCATATAGCTTCTCCAGTCGACTAAATGGTGGAGTGGCCAAGATGAGGTCCACGTTGTTGTCTTGGATGCTGAGTTTGCTTAGCGTCTCCAGGACCAGTCTCTGAGGTGACAATGCGCTGTGGTGGCCCATTGTGGGGAATGGGTCCTGAGCCTCCGCTGAGGGGCAGACAGCCCAGTGGAGAAGACCATCCAAGATAGGCAAACAGATGCTCTCTGGGTAGATGGACAGGTCCAGTTGACCTGAGATGTTCGCAAGAGTGACCAGTGTGTTCTCCCTCAGAAGCTCCAAGCAGTCCCACCACCATTCATCCCTTTGGCCCATTCCCTCGTCTGAATCCTCATCTTTTTCATAGGTGAGTGGTGCCTGTTTGCGCTCAGGGTGCCTGTGATGGAGCAGGATCAGGCGTCCCAGTAGCAGTAGTAGCCCTGGATGTTTGGACATCTCGTGGTCATTGCCTGGAACAAAGGAAAGGCTGCGGACAATATTGGAGATACAAATGCAGCGCCGGGCCAATGAATCCTGCCAATTTGCAAGTGCTATGAGTGGCCCTTCATCTTTACTATGAGGCTCGTCCTCTAGGATGGTACCACTTTGCTGTGCCCGGTGGGTTAACCCACTACCCAAGAAAGGATTGGGTCTATTATTCTCTTGATGACCTTTAGTGAGTTTTTCAACCAACTTGGCCACAGAATCGATTTTCTTCTCCTCCTCTGTATTGAGTGGGCTGTTGGTCTTCTCTGAACCAGTTTCTTTCTCTATCTGTTTTGGCCTCTCTTCTTCATCCTGATGCTTTGTCTTCTCTTCTGTTGGCAGACAGTTTTCCCTTATCTCCTCTTCCGGGAGTCGTCTCCTCAGCAAAACTGGGGGCACAGGTATTCTTTCTCGTGGTTCCAAGAAGTCTTTTCGTGGTTCAAAGTGGGTCTGGATGTGTTCTGTTGAGTCTCCACCTCCAGCACTCCAATGAAGTAACCCACTGTCAAACTCTTGCAATTTGCCATGATTATTAGATTGCCCAGCTACAAATGGGTCTTTCTTTCGTACCACCTTTAAGGGAAACTTGTCAAATTTGCTGGCCTGTTTGGGTCTCTCATCGGCAGGTAAAGATTGGGGTAAGCTTGTCTGTTCAGAGGAAGAACCTTTACTCTTCCTGTCCTCATCTTCTACTTTCTCCTCCCGAGAGTCAGAGCATTGCTCTTGGTCTTTCTCCTCTTTCACACGATCTGGACCCTCCGTTTCCTCCTCTTCTTCATCATCCTCATCTTCCTCCTGCTCCATGTCCTCAGCCTGTGGTTCCTCTTCTTCTGTGCTGTCCGAGTCTCGTTTCAAGGCATCAGGATCTAGTAGTGTCCTCTGGCCAGGGTCTCCCACTTCATACTCCCGAAGAATGCCAAAGATTTCAATGAGGCAGCGTCTGAAATACTCAACCACCAGCTCTAGTAGACCAGGTAACTGAGGAAACATAAATACAAAACATTACTACACATGATCACTGTGTACTGCACACTTCCAGAGAAAACCAACAAAACATTTGCTCAGTGTATTTTTCCAGTTAGCCCCACCAATTTAGAGTACCTTGCCATCAGAAATGAAAACATTTAGTGTTTTTTTAAAGCTTTCAAGGCCAGGGCAAAACTATTTCTTAAACAAAGCTAAATCTGTGAACAATGAAATACCTCAAGGTATTCCTGTTCTTAATTTTCAAATACCCATTGTTCATTTATATTTTTTGTACTAGTTGGTTGTCTAGATTTGTTTTCATGTTAGTCTTTTAAAATGTATAAGACAGAATTTGCCTGATCTGTGTTAGTTGTGCTTTTACTCTCTATGCTTGTAGTAGTGCCGTTTCTTAAAAGCCTAATCAAAGACATGGTCTGCTAATTAACTATGCTGCAAGCACTATACATGTTGCATTTATTTAAGTTTATTACATGGCAATGTTAATTTCTCCACTGTGGTGGTCAAGGACAACATTCTAAGGTCTATTCTTTCTGTATCAAAGCTTATTCAACAATAACCTCTCTGTACATTATACCTTACACAACAGTGAAACAAACAAAAACTAAAGAAAATAAAATAATTAACAATCACATAGACATGAAGTTTAGTCTCACCGTGTTGAGGTCAAAAGTGGTGATGCTGCCATCATCATACAGGAGAATGTTGATGGTGTCTAAGGCCCATGTACTCTCAGCTAGTAGACCAGATTTTAATGACATCATAACTCTCCAGGCCTCTGGGGTTCCTAGAAGTTACAGGAAGACACAAAAACACTATTTTTTAACAAGAACCAACCAAAAGTTAAAGATTAATCTACCCAAACTGTCTCTCACAAAGATGTTCAATAACAAATTCCTTTTTAAATGTCTAGTTTATGGTCATACCGATGTCTTTCATGGTGAGTCTCCGCCGTGGTTTCAGGACGGGATGGGTAGCTTCTATAGAGCCTGGGGGAAAAGGCATGTCTCTCCGTATTAAAGGCGACTGCACTGGAGGGGGCACTATGTGAGACGCAGGCACTGGAGGGCCAGCTTTCTGCATCTTCATTACTCCGTGCATATAGGGAGATTTACTTGGTGATGTCCTGCTCTCCAAGGGGCGGGGCATGGAGGCTGGGCTAGACACCTGTGGAATGTGGTTCTGCACTCCCTGAGGGGGCTGGTAGTTGGACTGTACGGAACGAGGCATAGGCTGGCCAGGCCCTCCTGGACCGTAGGGAGGCTGTCGTGGACCCATCTGTCCTCCCCACTGGCTGTCATGATTCATGCGCTGTTCTGACGGCATCATCTCCTCTGACCGGTTCATCCCAGGGTAAGTGTGACCCTGTGGTGGACCCCCAGGACCACCCTGCCGGCTGGGGTAGTTCTGATAGTTCATGTCTCGCGGTCCCTGCCACATGCCTCCTTGAGGACCCTCAGGGCCTGACTGCATCATCTGAGGGGGCATACTGGGCTGAGCATTTGGCCCTGTTGCTCCCTGCATACGTTCGCGACCAAAGGGAAAGGGAAACTGATTGCCTGGACCAGGTGGACGGCGATCAGAGCCAGGGAAAGGCCCACTGCCACCGTACTGATTGTACGACTCCTGCTGTCCTGAAGAGGGTGCAGAGGAGCCTCCTTGCTGTTGCTGCTGTTGCTGTGGTGGCTGTTGTCCACCGGGGAAGGGCGTATTGTACTCTGCTTCATGACGCTTTGCTGGAGGATAACCACCTTCCACAGGACGCTTGTAACTCTACAAATACACAGAAAGAAATAATTTAACATTTCACTAAGAATTACAAGAATTCATAAAATTCTCTACTTATCTAAAATAAGATCTCTGTAAGTCATAGTAAAATAAAAACTGAAATAGTGAAATGACTGATATTGCCATATTCCACTGTATTTAGATTAAAGAACATGACTGTTTAATGCAGATGAATTTACCTGTTGTTGTTGTTGTGGATACATTCCTGGCTGCTGATTTGGGTAAGAGCCAGTAGGGGGCGTTCCCTGTCCAGGATACTGATTACCATAGGAATCATGCCTGCAAACATCATGCCTCATCAGTTTGACCACTTAAGTATTATGAATGTCTCATTCATTTAAATCACAAATATATTACATACATGCAGTCAGACACACAATCAGCACTGTGGCTTAGTGTAAAGAATTTACAACATTAAACCGCTATGTAATAATTAATTGAGTAATCATGTGATTTCTATGCAAACTTCACCACATCCACTGTAACAGTTTTCAACTACAGTTGAGAAGCTGTGAATGTAGGGTGAACTTGAAATAATTATCTGAAATACAAGACTAACGACAACACAACTGATCCACATTGATCCATCAATATCAAAGAGAGACAAATGAATTAACTAAGTACAGTTTTGTATTCACCTTTTCATTCAGTCATTCAATTTCTGAGGATTTTTAGGATCAGATATTTTAAATAAATTTTCCTATTTTACAAAGGAATCCTCAAGACAAGGATTCACAATAACAAAAACTTGTTCTTAAATGGATGTTCAGTTTCCAGTGACAGTAGATTAAACCTCAGGAACCTTGCTAAGTGAACTGACCGTGGCTGCTGTGGTGGGAAGCGATTTGGCGAATACATCCCCGTGTCGGCATTGGCAGGCATCATAGGGTTTGGCTGAGGAGCACCGGATCCCATGTTGCCCTCTGGGCCCATTCCTTGCTCCGATCTGGCAAATCAGGAAAAAACAGAGATATATTTATCATTTGTTGCAAACACAGAAATTAAACCTGTGCTAGGACAAAAACAATGATTTCACAACTTCCATAGGAATAACAGAGTGGACAATTGATGACAGATTTTTTCAGTGTAGTCAACATCTGGTGTATGAACCCTATTTCATGATTAAAATACACAAAATAACTCACAAAGACATGACTTAAACAAAAATACGTACCAGTTCAACTGTATTTAGCTTCTGAAAACTGATGCCATGTATTTAATTACGTTTTCATCACAAAACCTTGACATTACATATTATAAATACCCTTCAGCAGATGTAAATAAGCAGCACTGATTGTATCAGGAATTGAATCAATTTCTGAAGTGTTTTAGAAGAAACATGTTTTGTAGAAACATGGGTTTGCACCATTAAGTTGCTAGTCAGGACACATTTAATATTTGTAGCAGTGTTAAGTGACTTTGGAAATCCCTGTCTTACCTCCTGTCATAGCCTGGTCCATAAGGATACTGCTGTCTGGGCCCCATTGGCATCGAGCCCATGGCCCCTGGCGGTCCTCTGTTGAATGGAGGCTGCTGCTGTGTCTGTGGTGGTTGTTGTTGTGGTTGCTGCTGCTGCTGGTCACCAACTCCACTGTTTGGGCCCTGATTAGCTGGTAGAAACTGCTCCCCAACTGAAAATGCATGCAGAAATAACCTTATAAGCGATAATATGAACACACTGTGACTCAAATTGCTATTTAGTGGTAATAGAAAGAAGAAAAGATAAGGGATTCAGCTCCTGTTCACCTTTGCGCATGTTACTGAAGGGGTCCTTGTTGGGTTCATAACTTCCCATACGCCCTTGCATGTCTGGGGTGTTCATGCCAGACTGATAAGCAGAGTTGGGGGTCATGTTCCTCCGAGGGAAAGCGGGGTCATTACCTTCAGAAAAGGGGTCTTGCAAGTTAACACTGCTCCTAGAACAGAAGCGAAGACAAGGGGGAGGGGTGGATATTAAGAGACAAGAGGGAGAGGTGGCAGAAGAATAGGCAAAAAGAAATTAGTTTCTGTTATATTTTTTCAAAACTAAATCAAATGATAAATGACTACTGGTCAAGCTTGCATAGATGAGACTCACCTGGCCCCAGGGGGCATTGGGGGGATCTGTGAGTGAGGAGTGGAGGCTGGGGTGGGAGGTTTTAGGTCTCCCCCCTCAGCCATTGAGCTGCTGGTGGACTGGGGTGTCTGAGGACCCTGCAGAGACCCTGACCCAGCTGTGGAGCAGAGGGACGCTTTCATTGAAATAAAGAGAGGAGCAGACAGACACGATACATGATTTTAATGACAATCAAGGCAAACAAGGAAAAGTTATGCATTTTCTATATGAATTGGAGCACAATATTTCAAATTACAGCAGGTGTGAGGCACTAACCTGGTGAGGGTGGCTGGACTTTAGCAGCTTGATTCTTTTTGTTGTCTGAAAAAATCTCAGGAGGGGGGTCCTCACCACGCTCAATTTTGCACTCAAAGGCATAAAGACACTGGATGTACTGTTTCTTCAAAGAACTGGCAGCACTGCTAGATGTGCCCACATTCAGGGAAGTAGCCAGATCACGCCATTTCTTATTCTTATTGACCTGAAGACAGAGTGTAAGTACATTTCAAGAAACAAATTTAACATGAAATTCAGCAGAAGGCTATACTGAACGCTGTATTCACCTGTGTCATGCCTCCAATCTCCTTGACTGACATGTACAGCCGAAAGAGGTCGAGTGGTTTGCGTCCTACAGCTGGGAGGTTGGTCATGCCCATGGCTTTCTCTTCAATGAAGGCCAAATAACGGTCCACCCACATCTTCCTGTCTGGCTCTGGTCCTAACTCATACAGCCGTGTTATCTTTTCACTGGTTGTAGTTGATGAATTTGACTTCTGTTTCATACAAGAGAAATGAGGAACAAACTTCCAAAATAAACATACTGGACATTGTAGTCATTAAATGAAGACATAGGCATTTTAAATAAAGGTAATACAACATAGCAGACAGGTTACCTTCGATTTGGGCTCTGGTTTTGACGTTACAGTCCCATCCACTTTGTTATTCATTTTATTGTTCATCTCTGGACTTGGGGCCATGCCTAATAATAGTAGTACAAAGAGAATTAGAATTGAAACAAATTTTCCACATTAAAAAAGGTGCATTGCAACCATGTATGTGCAACTTACCACTTGAATTATTAGCCATGTTTGGCCCCATTGGATAAGGGGATCCACCTTGAGTGTTCATCATTCCAGGCATGTTGTTCATAGGAGGACCATAGGGCGGACCGGAGCTCATCATGCCCGGAGACATGTTGGGATAACCCGGCATTCTGGATGGAAAATTGGTCATAATAAGAATTTAGTGTACACCTTAGTCACAAAGTACTGTGTGGCTATCTAGTTTAATGTGAGAAACCTAATTTACTAAAAGAAGAATCCACTGTAAACAAACCTGTTGTGCATGGCGTTAGAGGCGGGGTGCTGCATAACTGAAGGGTCCTGGGGCTTTCTGTTCATGCCTGGAGGAGGACACATCCCTGAGCCTACCTGGGGTGGCATGTTGCCCATATTTGGAGGCATGTTGGGGCCCATGTTTGGACCCATATTGGGGCCATATGGACGTGCCCCCATTTGATTTGGAGGCATCCTTCCAGGAGGCATGCCAGCATATGGTGGCCCCCCACCTTGTCCTGCCATGGGGTTCATTGGACCCATACCTGGTCCAGGGTAGTTAGCATTAGGCATATTGCCATATCCAGGTTGCCGTGGATAACCTTAAAATGACAATACAAAGGTATATTTAAGTTAAACAAATCACTAACTATAAGCTGGTCTGTGGAGAAAAAAAATACATCACTGCAACACCTAAAACTTTATTTGTATTAAATATAACTGCTAAGTTAAGTTGTTGATTGTAATCTTTTATTATAGAGCTATGTGAGGCAGACTTTTCCCCCAGTGTGCTAGCAGTGAAAGCTATGCACCCTGAGCAACAAGCCTTCGTCACAGTCTCGGCTCTACTGACAGGAGGCTCTGCTACGTCAGCTGACTCTCTGCTACACAGCTATAAATAGCCGCAACAGAGTCAGAGGGAGGGACCAGCGATAGCATGGTATTCCTATGAGGCCAGGAGATATCTTCCATAAGTTTATCTAAAGGGAAATATTTGTAAACTGGGAAAACTAAATAAAGCATCCATCATGGAATAAACGAAATTTAAGATCATGAACATTTGCTTATATTCTTCTGTATTTCAATCTTTTCACATCAGTAGAACTTCATTTTAAACTGGGCCAGTGTAAAAATACACACCTTGGGGGCCATACTGTCCTCCCTGTTGTCCGTAGCCCATTGAATTGTTTTGCTGATATGGACCCATACTAGGATGCATCTGTCCACCCGAGGACTGGCGTGGTGACAGAGCAGAAGCTGACTGAGGGGAGCCATAGGGGGGCATCTGAGGGTTTCTCTGCATAAAAGCTAATACAGGACACAAGAGACAGTGATGAGACTCAAATACAGAGAAAACTCTGTATGTAAAAACTTAACACTTCGACTGCAGTGTACCTCTGTCCTGGGCCATGGGAGATGGGCTCATTCCAGGGTGTAAGCTCCCATCTGACTGCACACTTGATGGTCTAGGAGGCATCTGGGTACCTGAACAGTAGAATTCAAATTAAATTAGTGTGAGCTAGAGATAAAGACAAAGGTACCAGAGTGTTACAAGTTTAAAAAAAATAATAATAATAATTTTCAAATGTGCGTGCCTTAAATTCTCCTCAATATAAGCGGAGTTTCTTGCCTCCCAGACAATGATTTAAAAAAGACAATTACATAGCCAACATAGAAACTAACAGAGTACTGACTTCTCTTTTTAGACACAGAAAGTACACTGTGGTTATAACATCACAAAATCTAAAATATTTTGAGTGGATGTACTCTAGTTCATTGGAAAGTAGAAATTATTATTTACAACACCTTTTTCCTACACTGAAAAATTAGTTCATTTACTAATACTGGACACTGAAGAATGGACAAAAACATGCCATGTCCTACTTTAACACACCTTTAAATTAATTTTTAAAAAAAACTTTCATGACAATTTGAGGAATTAATTTACACCAACAAGAAAATCAGCGCATAGATATTGTGATACGTGGTATTTGATTAGACTTGTATACAAATGTGTTGTATAAATAGGCACGTAAACATGCTGTGTGACTGGGGAACATCTTTGATGCTACAGCTGAGGTAAAGAGTGGAGTAACCATAAAAGAAAAACTAAGCGAGGTTAAATAATAAGATATTGAGTATACACAACTGTCCATGTGCTTTCTGATTAAATTATTATTTTTCAGAAATATAAATAAATTCATCAGAGAAGTGGGAATTCCATTTTTTTCCTTGAACTGCAAAAGCAACACAAAAAAGCTGTGATGACCAAAAGCAGAAAACATAATCTGGCACTCATCAATCAACAAAATAAGTCTACATAAATGCATCAATATCATGATTTATAAGTGTCATATGTTTCAATTTAGCATGTGAGTGACTGCCCCACCTGGCATGTTGGCAGGGGACAGCGGCCCTGTGCGAGGCGTGCTAGCACTAGCAGGGGAACCAGCTGGGGATGGTGAAGGCCCTCGGATACCCGGCAGATGGGGAGAGGTGTGAGGGGAGAAGGGAGACTGTGCCGGGTTGCTCTGCTCTCCCTGGCTGCTTGACACACCTGAAGTGCTCACACCAGGACTGAGGGCACCCTCTGTACCTGTAGGCAGGTCATCAATAGATCCTGACAGGTCCTGAAAATACATTCAAGAGAGAAGTTATAAGAAAAGAAATAATGGGGGGAAAGAAATTTGTAATAGATTTAGCAGTTGAGCACTGAGATTTTCTGTTGTGGTTTTTGACACATTCTGTGTACATTTTTTTTTACTTTTACACTACTAATCACTACCTACTATAGTGCTGTTATCGTTTACTTTATATAGAAACTGTAGTGTTTGTAAGTTGCAGTTCCTTCTGTTGTTTGGATGAAAGTGGCACACATATCTACACACAAACACACAAAGACCCAGAGGCCTTATCTTTTTCAAAGAAAAATGAATTGCACATTAATGCTGGAGTTGTCATGGTTACCAAGGTTTGTAGGACGCAAGCTGAGTCAGCGGTTAGAGGCAGCCTTGCAATGTGATTTCAACACACAATCTGCCTTATATTCATCTCTATTACTACATTTAAATGGCATCTTTTCAACAAGTACCAGCCTTAATGCTGTCTAACAACTATTAATGTGCAGCAGCAAGTTTCGTCCTTAATCATAAATACACTAAAATCACAACAGCCAATATAGAAGCAAACAGACAAATTAAATTTTTTGATTGCAAGTAGTTTCAAGGCATTTCCAGTTAATGAATCTTAAATCATAATGCTAAGTAGTTTATCTATAATTTAACCCTTTCATGCATACTGGTCACTACAGTGGACAGCTATTCTATAGCTGTTCTCTTGTATATTCATGGATTTTGTTGTTGTTGGGTTTTTTTTTTTACACATATCTTGAATTTTAAGACACTACACATCTTTTCTGACATGAATTGGTAACATTATGTAGATCTCTCCTGAGCATAAACCCCCAGAATCACAAGCCCTCCCCATAGTTTTCATACAATTTATTACTAAATTCATGTTTCTGTGCATCAAAAATTAAACATGTGGTGTCCAGCTGAGTGGACATTTTTGCAACTTGATGAAAAATAGGTTCATAAGAATTTTTTTTTATTATTATTTTTTTTATGTATTTTTAAATGTTTTTAAAATTATTTTTATTTTATTTTATCTTAATTTATTTTTCAGAAGAATTTTTTCAATCACATTGTTTTTTTCATGCCTAAAGAGGAATAAAAACACTCAGGAAAAAAAATTTGATTGAGGTTCTCATAATTGGTGCATGAAAGGGTTAATAACAAAAGATACAGTATAGAGTAGTGCAATGTGAGTTTAAATGTGGACTTGTAAAAGGCTATTGCCGTTTCAGGAGTAATATAAGGAGGATAACGTACTGGAAGGCTTGAGGGGCGGCCTTGACTGTCATCTGTGCCAGATTTAGTTTGAGTGGATGGAGGGACATTGGACTGAAAGGAGTCCTGGGATACTTCCTAAAACACGATAAAAAATATAATTAAGTGCACCACCAACAAAACTGGAAACATAACATAGAAAAAGATGATTAAGTATGATATAAAAAAAAAAAAGATCCCAAACTGAGGGCAGCACCTGCTGCTGTGGAGGAGGAAAGCGCTGATAAGGTGACTGTTGTGCTTGCTGTTGCTGCTGTGGGTTCTGGGGGTATGCTGCAGGCTGGCCCTGTGGGTGTTGGCTGTGTCCCGGTGGCTGCTGTGGAGGCTGAGACTGTGTCTGCTGCGAGGAGGGGGGCTGAGGCCCCTGTGAGGATCCAGGGTAGTTGGACTGGCCTTGTGATCCAGGGGGAGCCTGGGAACTTGGCTGCTGCTGGGTTTGACCAGGAGGACCCTGCTGCTGGGCATAGGGAGACTGGCCAGACTGTGGGGCTGAAGCTTGGGAGTAAGGTGGCTGAGACTGTGATGGCCCTTGGGGTGGGCCTGGCAGTGGCCCCTGTGACTGTGGGGGCATGTGGGGCTGCTGATAGGGTGGTCCTCCTTGTGTGTGAGGGCCAGATGTTGGTGGAGGGTGCGGCTGCCCTGGATAAGTTGCCTGGCCACCTGGTTGTCCTGGAGGGGGCTGGGAGTAAGGGGTTTGTTGCTGGCTCGGGTGAGGACCCTGGCCAGGCTGGCCGTAATAAGGTGCCTGGCCCTGAGAGCCATAGCCTCCTGGTCCCTGCTGTCCATAGGATCCCATCTAAACCAGGACATGGAAATAAATCAGACTTTAAAACACCACTGAAGAAAACACTTAGACCAAAAGAAGACAAAACACGATATTTTTCTAGTTTAATTAATTTGCATATAATACCTGGGAACCATACGGCATGCCTCCCATGCCTCCAGGAGTACGTCCCATTGGGTATCGTTGGGGGCCTGGAGGGCCATAACCCTGGCCGGGGTAACCAGGCCCTTGCTGTGGGCCCGTAGGAGGCCCTTGCTGTGATTGCTGACCATATGGACTGGCCGCTCCGTATGGTTGACCTCTCATCTTTGCCATTGGGTCCATAGGACCAGGTGGCTGAACACAAGAAGAAGATATAAAAATGAAAATATATTAAAACAACCCCAGAGCATAAATGTACCAAAACATAGTGCTGCTAACTGTTACAGCATTTCTCAAAATCTATAAAATGCCTGGCTGCAGTGTTCAACTTTCACTTAAGTGCAAGGGTGAAAATAACCATTGGTGAATGAAGAAATTTCCCACGGTCATTACCCTGATTTTTTTCACCTCACTTTGCCATAGTTTCGGAAGTCAACAGAGCTATATATATCTACTTTCGAATGGAGGGCAGTCTGCCCAATCTTAAACATATCCCAGCTGTGCTCCTGTTTTGAGTCTGGTCCAAGTAGCTTTTTTTTCCCCCAGAGAAGGCTGTTTGGCTCTGGATGAATGACACCAGAAATGAAGGAAGTACTTTCACAACAGCCAGAGAGAGTGAAAAAGTACAAGATCATTTCTCTATAATCCAGTCATTTGGGAGCATATAGCTATTCTTCAAGTACCTTGCTCTTCAGCCAACTTCTTCACTGTGTTAGTGAATTACATTTAGAGTCAGCTCATTCCCTAATTGTCCAACACCCACATTTAAATAATTTCTAAAACAAAAAGAAGAACATACACTGGGAAAACTCCAGTGATCACCTTTATAATACTAGAGAATTCCCTGATGGGTACTTGACTTAGAAGCGCCTTCTCAGCTTAACAACAGCCCCTCTACAAAGAGTATGCAAAATGCCTTACGTGACATTTTGCAGATCCAAGATAATGAAGTGAAATAAATAAGTGCAGCACATGGCTAATCTGCATAAGACAGAGAGGAAACTCCCTTGGCAGTGAGAGATGGTGGACTGCCTTCTGATTGGTTTGGGGGGAGGATTGGGGGGAATTCTTTGCAGTCACACAGTCAAACTTGTGTGGCATGCCAGACACAGCAGCAACACATACACACTTCCTCACAGGCAGGGCACCAGTTTGCCTTTTGCTACTGCGCTGCATGGTACAATACGGAAAACAAAGATGATTATTAGCCTTTAATTTGTTTATCCATGTACCATCAGGGATGACAAATAAGGTGGCATGTGAATTGATCATAAGAAAACTAATAAGATGACACACATTGTAACAGAGTACAATATTGTAAACTGTTAATTACTGTGGTTATGCATTTTAGTTGGATTACAGAAAATAAATGAGGCTGTAAGCAGCTTTTACAAAACAGACTGTGCATGTCTTAGGAGTACATTTACATCCATCAAGCTATACTTATGTGATGTGCCAGATTGTGGTAACATCATAAAAATAATGCACATGGAGCCCACATCTTATTTTTCTACTAAAGGGAGATATTGATCATGAAAAGCATATAGATGTACTATACATCTTCCAGGTTAACCGTTGCTCTATCACATTTTTAAATGGAAGGGGAAAGGCAGATCATAGAAAAGAGTAGTATCTGTGGCGACCCTGTGATGAGTTAATGCGGTGTGCAACTGTTGTGTTATCAGCAACTGTTGCCTTGCATCACATGTAATTATAAATGGCCATGAGCAGCGGATGAGGAGCCAATCAGATTTCAGCTAGCATGTCAACCCAAGACCAACTATCTCCTGGCTTTGACAGCAGGATTTTACCTCCACAATTCAAATCCCAGTGCAAACTGCAATCTGCAGGCTGCAGTCACTCACTCATATGGCCGAGCTGACTGTTTACAAGCAGCGGGCACACTAAGAAAAGCAGCTTTAAAGCGCGGGGATACACTTTAATCAATACAAGACTAAAATGCTGTTAATTACATACTTTAAATGACATTTAAGCAATTCAAGATAGACATACACAAACCACTTAATTAAGCGTGAGAAGCTGATTCGCCATGCAACACATTCCTTCCATCATTGCCACCAAATTATAGCTTCCCGGACAAGAAAATGATACGAATGTAAATGTAAACGATAAATATCCAAGAATTATGTGTACGAACATGTCGCACTTTATGTATTCTCACACTGTGGCTCCATATTTAACAAAAAACACTAGTTATTCTGCGTGTTATTCGCGTAGGAAAGCAACCGGAGAAAAAACGAGCCGTTGCTGTTCGCAGTGCATTTTCGCCCCTTTTCAAAGTCGGGCCTTCTCGGCTCCCTGAAGGTCCTTACATCGTTTCAACAACTTATACCTTCCTCAAGCGACGCTACCGTGTAACTAAATACCCTCGCAAATACGCTGAAAGAACAATTATTTAATGGTTTGTTATAAAGGAAAAAAAACACACACGAGAGGCAGCCATTTTAGAGTCTTTGCGAACTAGTATCAGACAATGGCTGGCCTGCTACGTTGAGAACTAGCTAGGAGGAGGGAAGGAGACGTAAAAACCCACATCATGTTCCTGTTCAAGTGTGATTTTACCTGGTTTCTACCTAGCGGCTGCCCGGCACTTCCCGGGCTCATAGGCGACGGGTGATGGCTTCTTTGTTGCCAACCCGGAGTGCTCCCTCCATACTGACCGCTACTGCCCATGTCTGCTGGTCCCTTACTAGCTCCTTCTTGGCTACTGTAGTCGCTAGAGGGATAGTTTGGATATCCCCGTGTCGGGCTGGGTGAGGTCAGGAGCTTGTTAAGAGTCGGTGTGGATGTAGGTTGAGGGTTTCCAATGTTATATCTCTGGTTACTATAAGATCCAGCCATCGCCGTGGGTCCTCCCGCTGGTGGCTGCTGCTTAGCTGGCTGTCCCCCAGCTGTCGGCGCCTGGGTACTGCGAGGGGAGTTCATGGCGTAAGCTTGGCCGGGATAAGGAGTCCTGTTCGGGAATGGGTTGTAATTATTAAACTGGTGGTTCGAAAAGCCATGGTCGTGTGAATTAGGTTGATATGGGTCCATCATGTTGCTCGGCTGTACGACCGGACCCGCAGCAGCTGCCATGCCAGGGCTTTGTTGTCCGCCATGTTGATGAAAAGGGGCCCGACCGTAGTGCTGACTGTATCCGTACGAAGGTGGCGGAAAAGCGGGGCCGTGGTGATGCACCAAACCTGGATGGTTATTTCCCTCCGGTCCGACGGAGTCATTCTGGTTATTATTGTTAGCCCTGGGCGGGTTCCCATTCCCGTTCTTCATCTCAGGTTCCCCTCCTCCCCCTGCATTTCCACCGTCGGCCCCGTCCTGCAGATCCCCCCGGCCCGGCGATCCGCTGTCCAACCCCGGCTGCTTTTTGTCTGACTGCTTCTCCCCCGGTAACGACTCCTCCTTGGGGTCTCGATCCGGCTTTTTGAGTTCGGAAGGCGGGCTAGTGTTAAGAGTGGCGACCTGAGCGGCCATGATATACCCCCCCACCTCTCTCTCCCTCTCTCGGCGAGTCAGTCACAATCAAAAGCTAGCATTGAATATAAATAATTGTTTATAACCATTTATCCTTGTGCCGATTCATTCCCACCCCTTACACCGGACCGAATCCGGCTGCCATCCCCCCGGTTCCGGTTCCGTAAACGGGTTAGAGATCTGGTGGAAGCTCCATACAATGCGTAAAAAAGCGACAGAAATTGTTGTGGGAGTTGTGTTACTGAGCCCGGGTAGAGGCAGGGAGCGAACCCAACCAACACGAGGCTCCGCTACATACAGCCATTTTACTGAGCCGCACGGATGGATGCAAAACACGTGCCGGAGCCCCTTCAATGCGGACTGGACTTTTTGTCTTACAACCTCACATTGTCTTTTTTTTTCTCCCCACAGTAGATGCAATATTTTCTCTACATGATTGGAGTAATGTTATTACTGCGTTAGTAACATATAAAACACACTTAATATACGATTACAAAAGTAGACATTAATAATAATAACAACAGCTTTAAATAGTAAAAGGAACATTTTGTAACTGATGAGTGTTGAGGGGGGAAAAAATTACAGGTGAAATGTGTGATTTTCATAAGTATGTATGTGTACGTAAATGCAGCATAGATGTAATTTAAAGGAATGGTGCAAAAAAAACAAAACTATTTTTATAGTTAATTTATCTTGCATTTCACACAGTTTCAGCCCCACTTTAAAGAGTATTAATAGTCACTCATACACATTCATTAACCTTACTTATTATTAAACTACTACATATATTTAGTACGGTTATTGTTTTTTTGTATTTGTTTTTTTGTTATTTTCCACCAGTGATTCTGAGTGGTATTTAGGCAAGCAAAGGCAACACACAGGTTTTTTCCAGAGCAGAAGGAGGAAGCCTTGCAGCAAACGAGACTACCAATGCACATTCCCTCTTCTTCCCTCCCCTGCCTGCTCTCTTCTACCACCCCCTCTCCTCTCCTCTCTCCTCTCTGTCTGTCTCTCACTCTAGCAGAAACACTCCTCTGCTGAGTGTGGGGGGATGGGCGCAGGCTCCAGCACACTCTCACCCTACAACATTCAACTACACTGCACACACTCACAGACACACTCACACACACACTCACTCACACACACACACACACACACACACACACATACACACACACAAAGCCCCAGACCTTATCTAGCAGACAGAGGATGCGTGAACAGTTTTAAAGTCTCACAACAATTCGAAAAATGGAGCGTTTGTTCCTTTCTTTTCAGTCAAATGAAGCAGACATTTTTTTGGCATCCACAAAATGCTCAAGGGTGTGTGTTGTGCACAGCACTGAGCAGGGGTGGATGATAATGAGAAGTGTGTACGTGTGTTTGTGCGTGCGTGCGCGTGCGTGTGCGCAAGGCGGACTTAGTTACTCTTGTTGTTAAAATGACTAAAATACGACTGGATGGAATGATTCGTGAGTTGGTTGTTAGTGGCTCGATTGTGTGTTGATCGCAATTCTGAATTTGTGTGTAACTAGGACAAGACTGTCTTTCGGTTTCTTTTCTCACTCGACACACATACACACACAAACTGTCTCTCTCGCTCTCTCTCTCTCACACACACACACTGCCTACCTCTAGGGGGCTTATAGGAGGGAAAAAAAGGCAGGAAGTACCAGTGAGAAGGCATACTTGATCACATGTACAAACATCGGAACACAATTTAACATTCCGCCTGACACACCCCCTAATGCACGGGGAGCATAAGGGTTTCCAGGCGAGATCCAAAGATGAACACGTATAATTTCGCAGCCATATGATACCACACAGGGTTAACGTGATTTCCCACATCAGTGTGAGCTCGCAAAGTGGATCACGCTTTTATTTTCGTCTGACTACATGAGATCTGCACGCACGCACACCAAAGCCTCATGTTAACTGAGACTTTATGCTTTATTACTTTGGTTTTTACTGCAAATATGCACCGTATATTTGCATTGGGATTCATGTAGGAGAAACTGCACTATAATCAGCAGCTGATAAAACAAAACTCCAAGTGAAAGCAGAGTTTTTGCTGCTTTTATAAAGACAGAGGGTCTTCCATCCTAGAGACCAGACACAGGGCCAGTTGTGCAGAAACACAGATTTAATGTGGCTTCCTCTCCCCGCCTGACTTAATTTTTCTGCTTTGGCTGTTCGTAAAAGTCGGAGCGGGTTTCTGTGGATCCGGGCAGAGGATTTGCAATCACATGTGCCATCTGCTGGGCACAGACAGAGCCGACGTGCAGGAGATTCACGCTTTGACAAAGTCATTACCACCTCTGTGTTGTGTTTGACTCACCTCGCTTCTTTAGCAAATGACTTTCAAGACACTGTCTAAGCAGTTCTTTTTGCTTCATTTTTTTCATTTATCCATTTTTTACTTTAAACTGTTCTTGTTGTAGTAGATTTATTTTTCTTATTTTAATTGCCTTATTTTTTCCCCACAGAATTTCCTATTATTACCAGCTGTTCTTCAAGCTTCATTGTTAAAATCAGCTGCCTTTTCTCCCTGAGCCATATTATAAATCTGACCTTTACCTCAGTGTATTCTATTTAAATAAAGACTAGATTGAATTGTTACTACTTAACAATGTTGATCATGTTACACTTGCTTCAGGATGTCCTTGGAACCAAAAAGCACTTCTTTTCAATACACGCTTTTAGAAGCACCAACAATTGTCTGGCTTTTGCTTTCTCTACAGACTTAATAACACTCAAGAAGGAGAAAAGAGGAGAACACAATCTGCAATTGATATAAGAAATCATGAATTCTTTAAATGTTTAAAATTGACTGGTGTCTGTTTAACTAATATATAAGGTGCTATGTATTCTATAAACATAAGATGAGTACTATTCACATTATTTATCCATTCCGTGCACTCTCTCCTATTGCACTTGTATCTTTGAGGCAGTGCTGATTGTCATGTTCCATTATAATCCACTGCATATCAAAGGAAACGCTGTCTGCTCTATGTATCTTTATGTCAGACATTTTCCTCACTAATATTCACACAAGGCAAGACACAATCCATAAGGACAGTCTTAGGCTTCCATCCAATCCCTGATTTTTTTTTGTTATATTTACATGGATCTGAGTTCTATTATGAAGAAGTGGCAACTCATATAATAAACATCACTCATATCTTTAATTTATTCCATTTGTGAAAAGACAAAAAAACATCTATAGTCATTGTTATATTGTCCATTTTGATCTGCACCCTTGGATGCATGAACACAAACAGGCATTCATTTTTAAAAAACATTTAAAAAGACCGTATTAGCATTTACTCTGGAATTTCACATTTAATACCGCTACAAAAAAAAAAAAAAAGACTCATCACGACGCTAAAAAAAGAAAATCAGCATTTCCTCCCATCCGTCTTCTTCCCATCTCAGTCTTCGTGTCATTTTTATGAGGTATGGCGCAAACGTGAAGGATCTGCAGCACCCAAATTTAGTTCCTGTCTCTCCACTGCTTTCGTAGAGAGGCTCAGAATTCAGGCCAAGTGAGACGGATGTTGCCAAGACTCCCCTGGTATACTGGGGCTTTAAAAAGGCATCCTTTTATTTGGGCTTTTCAATTTACAGGTCCATCATTTCCTCCTCTACAGTCTTACTGCCAGGTTCAACGTACCGCTCTTGCACTCCGAGAGTACTGGAAGGTTAAAGGTTAAGAAAAAAACAGCGCAATTCAAAACAAATACTGCATATTAATTTAGCTTAATTCTGTCATTGTAAACACCAGAGCATTTAATCTTTCAGACAGCTCCCGTAAATCTTAAGGTTTGATTTGAAACCAGATGAGTCACAGTGAGTCACCGGAGCGATTAGGAAAGGATACGAGTTAAACTGGAAGTCTGCCCCCACAGCAGCTGACATCATGGCCTGCAGATTCCTCTCCTCCAGATCCCCAAAGCAGTAGCCGTTGGCCTTGTCCACTGCTCGTAAGACCTGAATCATGCTCTGTTTGTCCTTAAAAACATAAGAGAAAACTATTTCATCAGGGGTTTTCCCACACACAGAAATTCACCAAAATAACAGAATTACTGGAAACCTCCCAGCAAACCCATAAAAAACATGCACTTTAAGGACTTTCTTTAGATAACTTGACATGCCGTAATTGATTATAAGTATAAGACATATATAGTGTAGGAGAATAATCCTGTAGTAATGTGATTTATGTCCTCTTCAATCTGATCTGAGATGAATGACTGCCGTTCCAAGTCTACTAATGCATCAATGTAAACTCTTCTAATCATGTTTTACATTTAGAAATAAGCTAAACATCCATACAAACTGATAAAATGCTACAGTTAAGTATAGTGGTAAGTATCTTGGTAAGTAGATACCGCTGGTAACCAAGGTAACAAGTGACTGCTTTACTACATGATGGAGAAAATGGAAAATGCAAAAGGATCATTTTCACCACGATGACATGCCATTTGTGTCAATTTTTATTTGTATACTATACGGATTGGTCCTGACTCAGTCACCATAATGTAAGAAGTAAAGGCTGATGAAAAAGGCTGACTCATTTTTACAGACCTATATCCAAGAAATTTTAATTCAGTATGTCACTTCATATGATTTACCACTAATATGAGCTATTTTGGGAGCCATTTTCAGTTAATTTCATAAAGTGTCCCGTTTGGCAGTGGATGTTGAATACTGCTGTTCTGTATCCGTTGTATGGACACCGTAGTCCTTTATGGTCCGACCTATTCTACACTTGGAATAAGGGTAATACTTCTCCGGGTTGTTTGGTTAGTTCTTGGACTGGCGCTGAGCCTGTGATCCTGCAACAGTCATTTGCAAAGTGATGCTGGGAGAGAAGTTGTTGTAGTGGAACATGTGCGCATGAGGAAGCACGTCATGGTGTTATACTAACTAATTCTGTACCAAAGAAAACAACACTTAAAAAGATGTGAGTCTTTGTCAATGTGACATTTTCGGGGTGTAGTTGCCGCTCTTAGGTTGTTGTCCTTTCATGTAGCGATAACGCTCAGATAGAAGAAGGAAAGAGAATGACAATCCTGCCACTATAAAATGGAGATATTTACCCTTACTCCAGTAGAGTACTTTCAGCGAACCCGACTATGAGTATCAGTTGATACAAAACAATAATGACGACATCTCCAAAAAGGACATAATAACATTATATTTTATATTCTGTATGAACTGTAAAACAAGATTAAATCCATTTCCAGTAATCACAGAAGAATAGTTCAATGTTTGGTGCCAGATTCTGGTATCAGATTTTATATTACAAAAAGATGGGGGAAGGTTTATCAGACTACCTTACAACTCTAGGATTTTTTTTTTGGTTTACCTGAAAGCAGACATCAAAATCAAAGGGAAATACACATCCTAAAATGTCCAGATAGACACACAACTACTTCATCATCCTGTTGCTCTCTACTGATTAAATATGGCATCAGTCACTGAATAATTTATCTGAAAAACAGCACTGTAGCTACTTGTACGTACATCCCAAGTAACAGTTTTCAGTTATATTTTCTCCTGCATTAGTGAAACATTAAGCATCACAACAGCAATGCTGCCATGACAGACAGACCTGGCTTTTGGCAAGAATATATAAAACATATGATACTAAACCAAGATGCAGTGTAAATATGATATACCTATAATCTGATAAACAACTCAACCTTTGCAAATGAAACTGAGTTATTTTAATAAACTGATATTTATCCTCTACCCTTAGGAAATCATATGTGGCCCGACACTTAATTTACTCCCGCATGTAATTTAACTAAAAGTTCAGAAGGTACCTGAATCTGCAACAAATTCCACATCAAGTATATAACAATACGTTTCTGTAACATTATTTATAAAATGTCTCAAATATGGCAAACTGTGATACCTGCACATTGAGAGGCACAAAAGAGACAAGGCTGTAGTCTTGTATAACTTCTGCCAACTTTTCATTTAGTTGTCGGAATTTTTTAAAAAAGGGGTCAGCCGCCAGGTGATCAAGAAGATAGGTCAGGTCCATCACCTCAGTGTAGAAGTCGAGGTTGAAAGCTGTACAAAAACACAAACAGACAAAAAATGTCAAATGGAATAATTTCAACATAAATCATAAAAAGTATAAAAACCTCATTAACTTACTGGTCTGGGTGTCATATAAATACATACATATACATATACATATATATATATATATATATATATATATTCTCATTTGTTATAATGTTTTGTTACATTAACATTTGTTTCCATAGAGGTCAATTAAAGAATCCTGATCTCACCAAGTTTACCATACTGCTCAATTAAGTCCATCTTGGAGAGGATGTTGACATGTGGAAGTTCCACATGTAGCATGGTGGACAGGGAGGTGCACAGCACAGAGATAAATTTGGCTGGGTCAGCACAGTAATGAGAGTCCACAAGGTGCACTGCTGCCAGCTAAACAGAGGGCAAAAGGGTAAATGACAACGATCATCACAAAAATAAATGCAATGCAATGTTGTATTGATGTGGGCTTGTCTTAGAGGTGAAAATGATAAATACAAACTATAAGTCTTCACACATCAAAACAATGTGCAAAGAAATCAGTTAAATGTGCAAAAGACTTTGGATTATTTCTACCTATAAATAAAATAGAAGCTTACCCTGAAATTCCACTTTCCCAGCTGTGAAAATATATTCTTTACTGAACTTTGGTGGGTATATAACTCCACTTGTCCAGGACAGTCGAACAAGAAATAACAGTCACTGTGCTGTTTCAGCTTGTTTTCCAACCAGTCCAGGTTTGCTTCCACATATTCCATACAGTAGAGAAGCCCACCATTGGGTCCAAGTTTTAAACCCTCCATGACATCATCCAGAGTGACCAACTCTGAGATGTCCACTGCACAGGAGTATGGAAGTCCTTCATTGGCTGGGTCCATGTTCACCACAACCACCTTACGTCCCAGGCTCGTCAGGAACTCCTGCATCCCTTGACAGTAGGTGGTTTTACCTGAACCCGGTGGTCCAATGACCACTTGGCCAAAGCGTAGGGAGGGCGCTGTGGCTTTCTGGTTGGACATGATTTTTGAGGAGGTTTACATCAGCACTAGATGGCACCGAGATGTCAGTGGGGTCACACTGACTGTCTGTTACAGGACATCAGGAAATCACCTGGCAGTCAGATTAAAACAACGTAAGTACTTTTACTCAAGCATTATAATTCACAACATTTCAGAGGAAAATATTAGAAGTACTTTTTACTCCTCTAAATTTGTCTGACAGCTATAGTCATTTTTTAGAAGTGCAATGAAAACTACAAATCTCCACACATCCTCCATAATGTTTCTTTACGGGCTGAGAAAATCTTTTCTTCTTAATTTTTTTACCCACTATACCTCTTGGTTTGCAAACTGAAAATAAGACAAAAACAGGCCCATTTCTTAGAGCTCATAACAATTTAACTTTTTAAAGGACTGTGGTTCTCACAGGACTGAGGCTATAACACATGATTTTATTAAATACATTGCTGTAAACTGGCTTACACAGATAAACAGTAGTCAAGCTCAATCTTAAACATTTACAGCAGTAAAATACAACATACAAGTAAATGCAGCTGTAATATTAATCCACGAACGTCATGTACTGTAGTAAGGTTTTGATGCAGAACATGGCTTCACTAGTAGTTGATGTCAGTACTTTTGCTGAAGTTTGTAAGGAGCTGACTGTTTAATTATTGTTAAAACTGGCATTAATGTGACATTTAACATCAAACACTCACTCTTACCAAGAAGTAGCTACATATATGGGATGAAAAAAAAAATCATTATTCATTGTTGTCAAAATCAGTCACTACCTTGTTGTAACGAGACAGCGACAACTAGTTTAACTATTAGAAACATGAACAAGTGATAAAAAAAATAAACTAAAACTAGCGAAACACTCTTGACATAATGTTGACCATAGCTTTAAATGAAAAGAAACACCAGTTGTTACCTTTTGCCGCCGTTACGTTTGCATGTGTATGTTAGCTAGGCTACACGCTAAGGTACGCAGAAGCACATCCGGGTTACGAAGCTGAGTCTTCAAAATAAAAGCGTTTGATTACGGGTCACGTTTATTATTATTATTATTATTATTATTATTATTATTATTATTATTATTATTATTATTATTATTATTATTATTATTATTATTATTATTCATAATCATAACATTTATTGATTTATTATCTGTTGTCTTTCAACCGTTAATATCACACAGGCAGATAAATCAAAGCAGTACAGCGAATAAGAATTATGAGGCACAAGTAAAATGAAAAAATATAAAATAAATAAATAAAATACAAAATCACAATATGATACAGAATTAATGAACAAAGGAGGAAGAAGAAGGAGGAGGAGACTCGTAATAATCACAGTCCTAATTAATCAAATACATTCAGCTGATGGAGATTAATCATTATATAATTTAAATAATTAATATTTATCTTGATATTAAGATATTAACTGTACTTTCCAACACTTTTAAGGCATAAAGTAAGGTTTTCAAATTAAATTAAATGTTGTAAATCTTCAAGTCTTTAACCATTAAAAAAATAAAATATAATAATAATAATAATAATAATAATAATAATAATAATAATAATAATAAAAACAACTCAGTTTCTATGTTTTTCATAATAACAATCAATTTTACTTTGCAATACTTGTAAACGACATTACTTATATGCATTATGTCAACAGTAATACAAGTGTAGAAATGATGTTCCTCAGTTCTGATCTTTTTTGTGCTGAGGTGTCACATTAGCATGAGTCCACCCATTGGATTTTGGGAATTATTTCTCCTCAGCTTTCCAAGTAGCTGCATCAGCTGCACCGGTCTTAAATGTATTGGATATTTAAGTGAACATTTTCTGCTTTGTTTGCACACAGGTGCTAATGCATAAAACAAAGTGAGTAAATCCTGGACACGCTTGCATGTGTTGGCATATGAGAAGAAATGTATGCCAAACCAAAGTGGATGATAGGACTATATGGATCAACACCAGTACAAAATATCCAATTTCACATGTGGTTCAAAAGATCCAGAGATATGTGGTACTCTGTATATTCTTCATTGTGACATTCATTATACACAGCAGAATTACTTGGAATATTATCAGTAATGCATTGCAGTGGGTAGAAGAAAAACACCAAAACCTAAATATTTATCACATCTGTCTCATGCTTCTCTGGTTACATAATGGAGGTTTGATATCTCTTTCCTTTTGGGTTCCTGCTGATGAAGGGGAGGAAGAAAATGAGAAACTGAGCATGTTGGCAAAAACAAAAGACTCAAAAGTGCAGCTCAGTGAGATAGATGTAACCTTAAGTAAAGCAGAGGCAAACAGTACAGTCAGGGGTCGTTTCATGTGTTGAAACTGGCAGGAATATTAGGACATAATCGACAAGGATCACATCTGTACAGTTTTACAGTAGTACAAAAATGTTGGCATGAGTGAAATAACAGATTAGAACAGGTACCCAGGTGAAGATACTGCAAATGTTCGAGGAGATAAGATTGTATTGTCCACAGAACAGGATTACAGGACTGAACATTCACTGAAATACATTACAAATTGTTAAACTTGTACTGGTACACTGCAGGAATATGATGAAGGAAGGGGGAAATTAATGAAAATACTCAAGGATGGCAAACAGAATATTACACTAGGTGATCTACAGAAATCAGAGAAAGAGCACAATCTTCTAATCATTTACATTACAAGGATCAATGGTGAGATTTAAAAAAAAAAGAAAAAAAAAAAAGAAAAAGAAAAAAAGTTCCTTTGCTGACTGTTTTCTACTCCAAATAAATAAATATACCGTTTTCTTTTTTTCAGACAAGGTATAGTTAAAACTATACCTTGACAAAAAAAAAACAAACAAACTATACCTTGTCTGAACAAAAGAAAATAGTATATTTACATAAACAGAAGACAAAATGAATGTCTTTAGCCTGTTTTCTGCTCCAGTCTCTTGTCCAGTAGATGGTGGTGATGAACCTATAGCTGTTAGCCAACCAGTCCAACCCAAAGAAAATTATTAATATAATTAATGAATGATGAATTAAAAAGAATGATATGCCTCTAGAAAAACAAAACAAAACAAAGAAATCAACAGAGCACCCAATGGTTAAGCGCTCTCTAAAGATTATAAAGAAAACAAGGAATGTTCAAACATAAGACAATTCAGAAACACTTATAAGAACATGTTTTTTACAAGATATAGGGAAGAGGGTTATTAATTGTCACCATATGTTCACTGTTGTTTATGTATATATTTCCTTCCTTGAGTTAGTTATTATTTGTTTATTTATTCGCCAGCACAACTAAGAAAGGCACTGGTAAAAGACTATATGTGTATTTGTGTGTGTGTGTATATGTATAAACGTATATATGTGTATATGGATGAATGAGTGTGTGTGTATGTGTGTGTGAATAGATATATAAATATAGAAGAGTAATGTAAAAGGAAGAAGGACATATATTATTAATAATATTGTAGGGAGAGGGGGTGGGATTAAATAAACTGTAATTCTTCCCACCCCTTTTCGGGCATGTAAATGGAATTATTGTGCTTTTCTTCTGACTACGATTGTTATGATTCTTGATATTTGTATTATTATGTATGTTTTGCAAGTGCATATATGTTAAATTTCATTGCATGTTCGGAATAAATCACTAAATTCAAAATCAAAACTGTTGATAAAGAAGAAAGCAACATCAAAACATCTTTGAAACTCAGATGCAACACCAATACTGTTCCACAGTTCACATCCATTCTCTCCATGGGTGCTGTCCAGTAGATAAACCTGTACTGAAAAGAGTATGCAGGAAGGTTCAGTTTGTTTGAAGCTCATCGGCAAACTACTATCAGCATGTCTTGCAGACCGATGAAACAAAGATCTACTTGCTTGGATCTGATGGAATACAGTACGTATGGTGTATGACCTAATGAGAAGTACCAAGAAAAAGGGGGCTGCACGGGCAGTGATCCTGCATGTTCAAACACAAGGTGGAGGAACTAACACCTTAATTTAAATGATAGTAAACGATTTCATCTGGATATTTGGAAAATGGAAACCAGGCACCAAAGATCTTCAATCCAAACATGATTTTTATCACTTCCTGCAGCAGAAAAGTGTCATGACCCACAAGAATAGGTGCCTGAAACACTTCTGAGCCAAGCTGATGGGCTCTGCTGTTTGGCTTATTCTTCATTCTTCTTATGTCAGATATTTTCCTTCAACAATCTAAATTTTATTGTTGATGTCCAGTGTAAGTTAAGTCTGGCTATTGTTTTACTATATTGTATCTGCAGTGCCCTCAATATGTGATTCACAAAGGTGTAATATTTTCATTTAAAATTAAATTTGATGTGAATTGAAAAATGAAACAGCATTTTTCTGGATCCATACCAAGGAATACAAGTTATAAACAAACTTAAAAGACACAGGGTGGGTTTTCTAAAAATGTTTTAATGGCAGAATGTGACAAATCATTAATTTAAAAAAGTACATTACAAATAATACTGTATATCTGAGGTCATCTGTACGGTCCAATGCTGCCCCCTGGCTGCCAGCCTCGGTATTTCATACTGGTGTTGGGTTGTCGCCTCAACAATGTGTCTCCTCCATCGATGTCTTTGGGTTTATCATATACTGTCGATATTGTAAAATCTGTTCTGGCCTTTTTCACAGGATGCAAGACCAGTTTCTCACCATGATACCTTCAAAGAAAGGAAATAAACATTAACAAAAAAACTAAAAACCTTCAACTGCATTTGGTTGAATTTGTTTTTGTGTCTGTGTTCACACTTACCCAAAGCCTCTTTTGCATTTTGGATGTTGGCCCTCGTTCTCCAAGGCTTCTGGGATCCCAGTTTGACTGCCCCCTAACCCTTCACCGTCCTTCCAGCCCTGCTTCTCCATCACACGGCGTCCAACACCCTAATGAGGCAAAATATATTAAGAAAGTCGCTCCTATAGACTACAGTACAAAAAGGAATCTGTATAAAGAGTCCACAGCTAACTCCTTACCTTAGTAAACCGCTCAAAGCTGCCTATGGTTTGACACTGTCCTGATCTGTCTTGGAGACCCTCCCTTAGCCTCTTCTCATATCGCATTCGAACATAATCACGAGCATCCATGTCACCTCCATCTGTAAGAGCAGAGAGGGAGCTGGAATCATGATTCTTTGAGGATAACTGGTTAAATTATGTAATCACGTCTAAATAACAGTGACCTGTAATTACCTTTATCATAGTAAACGCTCATGTCAACATCCCAGTCATCTGCCGTTTGTTCATCGAAATCTATAGAAGTCAGAAAGGAACAAACATGAACAATATTTCATAAAAAAAATAGATAACGTAGTAATTATGTAGACAGGGTAATCATTGAGTGTAAGAGTATAATACATTAGTATTTGCCTTCTTATGCTTATAAATGTCCTCATAACAACATACAACAACTACTATACTCCTGAAACCCATAAAAGTACAAGTTTTGGCTTTTTTTTTTTTTTTTTTTTTACATTAAACAGGCAGTGGTTTTTTTTTTTTTGTGAAACTCTTGTCCCCTACAGATAACAAAAATACATTGCTGGGTCTCAAGAGGATATCAAAACCTTCAGAAGATGTTATTGTCAGTGAAATTGTTAATGCTTTGATCACATACCTCCTTCTTCCTCTTGCCAGTACTGGGCGTCTGTATAGAAAACCAAACCTGAGCCCCCCTTCTCCCACTTTAACTCGATCTCTTCTTCAAACAACCTCTCTTTGCTCCGTTCCTGGCTTGTAACATCCTCATGTAAAGCCTCATGGCGCTCCCACTCCTCACAGCAGTCATCATCCTGCAAGTAAAAAATTTTAATAATTAGCAAAATTGCACACATTTCAACCGACAACAGCAGCAATTGATGCTTGAATATCGACAAAAATACGGAAGAATTCAAACCCACATCATCAGCATCTGACTGAGCATCCTCTTCCTTCTCCTCTTTTTCCTCAATCTCTGTTGTTTCTGTGTGGTCACTTGGCTGTTTTGGACGCAAGGATCGAGCTGCCACTTTCCCTGGCCCTGATATTTCATGCCCTGCAGCGGTTAATATAGTTTCTTCTGTGGCTGGAAGTGTACAAGTGTTCTGGTACTGGAAAGGCACATTGCCGTAGCGGCGGTTGGAGCTGGTCTTCGGAAAAGTTAAACCCAACTTCCGGATGAGTCGCGGAGGTAAGCGGCATGACTGGATAAGCTGCAGGAACACTTTAACTGGTGTGCCTACATTTCCATTCTGCATCAGAGCAGGTGGATTCAGCTCAGATAAGCTTTTGAGGTCAGTCTCTGTGAAACGTTCTGTTAAAGACACATGGTGCCGCTGCTCAGCTTTCGTCTTGTATGGGAATGAGCCATCATCTACAATGAAACAAAGAGATGTTTTTAACACAGTAAATGGCACATAAAACTAAAAGCAAACAATGGTGAGATAAGTCCATCAATACTGAGTTAAAGCAAGTACAAGCCATCATTAAATAACAATCACAGGAGCACCCTATTTCCTTTTTAAAAAATTATCAATTACTATCAAAATGTTAGTCCTGTAAGGAGGAACCTTTGAGGGCAGATAAGTGAGACCATCCTTTACATAAGATTGTACAGGACTGACTGTACAGTAGTAGACAGACAAATAAAATAAGATAACCAGATCTGTCAATCAGCATCCACTTCAAAAACTTTTGCTCTGAGAGAGTGACTGAAAAACAGACCACAAACTTGAATCTCAGAATTTAGGTTTGCACTTTGTCCACAATAAACTTACTTCCTAATGTCAAAGGATGATAAAACATCCTGCATGTGGAAACAGAACAACACACTTATTGAAACAGCAATGTTAATGGCAAAAAACTGCCATTTAAAGGTGTGTGTATGGTAATAGCCTATACTGAACTCAGTGACATTAAGCAGAGTGAAAGAGCGGATCTTTGGCGATACTATGGAAAGCATGAAAATGCTGAAATCACAACATTGCTCACAATAAGTTCAGTGACTTTTTCACCAAACCATGAAACCAAATACAAAAAAAAATTATACAATACTAACTTTTATACATTTCTTACCTATACCGACAATCTAAAAGCAGATGAAAAACAAATTACTGATACTAGAAGTGGTTCAAGTGCAGTAAATTTTCATTCTACGATGCTGACTATTATCCAACTGTTATGACTTAGAGTTTACCAAATACAGCCTTAAAACAAGACTTATACTGCATTTAACTCATTCATATATTACATATTATACATGTGTAATACATATGGACTGCTATTACTATGGCTGCTGCTGTTTAGGAAGCTTATGTGGTGATTAGTGTTTTCATAACTGCAAGTACTTTTATAAAATATGTAAATCTCTGAAGTGGGAATAATAGGGAATTCGGAGAGTTAGTAGCAGTCCTAGAGTTACATGTCCTTATAACGTTGTTTGAACTTTGAGAGGCAGATCAGGTTCAATACACGTAGTGGTTGGATCAGATGGCGGTACTGTACTGCACTGCACTGCACTAACCTTTGTCTTGTGAAACTTTTATTCTTTTGATAACACAACGGCGGGCCAGCCAGTTTCCCTTCGAGTCAATCCAGTGATTCCCCGCGTACATCCGGACAAACCTGTCAGCTTCATTAGCATGAACGGACACGATACAACAGCACGACCTGGCCGTTGGTTTGGACTCGGAACTGTTCCTCGGTCTGTCCTCAAAGGACTTAGAACAGCCCTCCTCTGTGTCATCACTCGGTGTTTTATCGGGGTCTTGAGGCTCTCTGAGAAGCTCCGGTCGATGGCGATAATGAAAACACTTAAACCCCCCGCTTTCTATGAACTGACTATAGTAATTTCTGAGGTCCGCGGAGCGAAATGCTGTCGGAATATTACTAATAGCAAAATACACTGGGGTTTCTTCTTCTTCTGTGTCCGCCATGATTGTTTACGCCTTGTTGACGTCAACGTCACTGTAACGTTTGCTAGATATACGTAATGACGTCACATCCGCTCCCTGAAATAACGTTGAAGGGTAATTAAATTATTTTATTTTGGACAATGAAGTTTTTGATTATCATCATCATCATCGTCGTCGTCATGATAATAATAATAATAATAATAATAATAATAATAATAATTATTATTATTATTATTATTATTATTATTAGTAGTAGTAGTAGTAGTAGTAGTAGTAATAGTAACAGTAGTAGTTTTTTATTTTAATCTCTCCCCTTGAATTTAATGTCAGTGTAGTATTTCATTTTTTTCTGTTTATAAATCTGAATAATTTGGACAGGTTTAACGTATCATATTTTCAAATATTCCATTTCTACCTCTTTAACCTTATCATATTCTCCGGGCCAAATTATATTCTCAAGCAATTTATTAAGCAACAAAGAACTGTTTTTTCCTATAATTTGCTAATCATATGTACATGTACTCACTACATGGTTTTGTTTAAGTTTATTGTTTAATTTTAATTTTCATTTTAATTTTTGATTTAATTTTATTTGACTTTATCTTTTTTGTCCCATGTTACTTTTTCATTGCATTTCAAATTGTATTTGTGACTTTTTTTTTTCTTCCATATTTGTCTATTTTGCATGCTCCTACTACTTACCTGATTGCTTTAAACATCTCCATAATGTCAATAAAGGCAAGTGAAAAGAAGTAATGGGGAAAATTCTTTTATTTATAGTATAGAGCATTAGTTGAGGGGTGCACAACAAAATGCTTTATTTTGGTTTCAAGGAAGGAAGGAAGGAAGGAAGGTTACACTGATTATGACATTGATTTTACCTCTTAGTTTTGTGACTAATATGATTATTATGCCAGCCAAATCTTACACAAAAAAGCCAACTTTTTGTTTTAATTTACTGTAATGTCAAACAATACATCTCTTCAAAATTAATTAATTAATTAATTAATTAATTTAGAGTTTCCTAACTAAATTCAAAAACTGTATACCTAAAGCATTGTTGTCTAAGACATTGGAAAAAGTTCATATTTGAAATAAAAATTTATAAAACAGACATGCACTGAAGACTTAGCTCTTTTCACTTTGTTAGTGCATGATTGTAGAGTATATGTATGCTATAATTAGATAAGAATCTTTAAAAGTTACAACAAAACCTTAACAAATGTTCCAAAGGATAAAACGTATCAAAGAGGCCCAAAGGTATACAGGTGAGCAATATAGTTTTCATTTCCCAGACTATTAACACATATCTTCTTGTAATTTCTGTGTCTAAATCATCAATTTAACAGAAATAACAACAAAGGAAACTAATGTTCTCATATGTACAATGAAATACAATCATCGAGAAACACAGATATTTCTATATTCAACAGTAGTGATACGTAGTGGTTCTTCTTCATCTGACATCATAGCATCTCTCCTGTTAAGATGTATTTCATAAACAAACACTGGTGAATATGTATGATTTTAATCCTATCTAAGTTGTTACAGCACAGATACTTCCTTAGAAATTTCCATCATCTCTAAGGTAATATTTATTACAATAATATTAACACAGATGGAGAGACAGTGATATTAAGCCCCGTAACTGTTAGATATTTACATCAGGGTCAGATCCAACATAAACAGAGAGGAGAAAAGATACATGAAAAAAAATTATATTCATATAAAAATAAATAAATAAAAGCCTTTTCATGTTGAGCCTTTTTCTAGGTCTTAGAGACAACCAAGAGACATGTTCAGTCCGAGTTCATTAACCTGCAGGCTAACTCTTCCTTTGGCCTTCACCTCAGTGTTTATCGTTGTGTTTTGATAGTAATAGGCAGTAAAACTCTACGCGGGTGTCTGGACCCTGACATCATTTTACACGTCCTATTAAACACTTACTGTGAATTAGTCAGAGTTACTCTAGGTTATACAGGGATTATAAAGTATCGATTGCGTTTGAACATTCATAGGAAAATATATTAAACAAGCCATAAACCTGTGGGCAAGTACAAAAAAAACAAATTTTACTATCAACATAATCAAACATGAACCAAGACTAGATCAGATATTGACAGACTAAAACACATAAAGTGGAAAAGAGTTCGCAGTCTGAAAAGCAGAAACAAGTATTTAAGATTTGCTCATATAACAGACCTAAATGTTTTCTACGTTTCAGTTTCTAATTTTCGCTGGTACAAGAACCATTTGTTTGGTTCCTCAGATAAATAATCTAATCTATGTTGAAGTAATAATAATTACAATTTGGCCTGTTATAAAGTACATTCCTCTTCCAAGTGCTACTGACAAAACTCAAAAACAACCTTTAAATCAGAAATAAATATTAAAGAAAAAGGCAGTTACTAGTGTAAAAAATCTATGAGGCAAAATTCCAGCAAAAATTGTGTTTATTTCCTCTTACTTTGTTCATTTTGTGTCATATACAGCACGATGAATTCCCTCAGTGTCTGGAATGTGCTGTATAAATACTTGCCTTAACTAAATGAACAAGTTGTGAAATAAACTCTATGAGTTTTGTCATACTGAAATGCTTTTGCTGAGGGGTAAATTGACCTCACTATAGTGCAATTCTCAACTTTTGGACGATGACCTTGTGAAAAGGGAGCCATGCAGGCAAATGAACCTTTGCTGTATTAGCAGTAGGTCATGGTTAGGAGTCATGGTCCAGACATAATGTCCATCACATACAAGCACACACATGACAGGGTAACACCGAGAGGTCAGTGGCCTGAAAAACTAAAACCAAAAATCAATATTCTCTGGGAATCACAAAGAAGGCAGCCTGGGTTTTAGTACTTCATGAACAAATATCCTGCGCACTTGTTTATTTAAAAATATTCTCAAAATACTGATATTGAGACATTTATTTAATTAAAATGGAAGGGAAATGATCAAAATGCATTCTTTACAAACTGAATTTGATAGTTTGTTTTTTTTTGCTTATATGTGTATTATTATGAAAGGGACAGAGTTTATTTTTGATAAATGCATTAATGTTGATTTTAATCTTTGATGTGTGACGCTGTTGCAAAATGGACAGTCTATTTTTGATATGTAAGGCATTTTTGGGTTTTTGTGCTTAGTCAGAATTTAGTCTGATATTTTTAGGATTTGTTGAGTTACTTATGGGATCTGACATGGGAAATTAGGGTCGGTAGAAGGATGGGGTAAGGTGGCGGGAGTATGTAAGGTAAACTTCATCCTGCTCCTTTTCAAATATGTTTTGTTTTCTTTAATATTAATTTTTCTTATTTTGGTTTTAATGTTAAATTTGAAATAAAATAATCAATCAGTCAATCAAGGTGACCTTTTGACATGACACTGAGAAACACTGAAGATAATGGTAAGCTAAATTATAATGGATCACATGTTAATTTTACTATAATGCACAGATCATACTCACCAGAACATGAACACATTTTAGAGAGCTGAAGGACACATTGTTGCTGAAATGTTCTCCAAATTTATCTAGAAAGAAAGAGTTGATTTTGAGTTACAGAAAATTATTTCGTGGATTCATTAGAAAACAAAATTATATCTGGTACAAGAAATTAACTAAATAAAATAAAGACATGTTTAAAGCAAAGATCCATCCAGATCCAGATCTTCTGCAGTTGAGGTAAATGGAAGCCCAAGAGAATAAGTCATGCATAAAATGTAGTTCCTAATGTGCTGAAGAAATGTAAAATGTGACAGCAGATGATGGTTGGAGGATGTTAGGTTGTCACTGAGGAGCTGCATTTCATCATCCTATGCACATGCTAAAAATTGTGTTTAGAACAATGTCTGTTTTTCTATTTCATTACTATTTACATACATTATTTACATACATTTTTCCTTTCTTTTAATTCCATAATTGTAATACTTTTATTGTAAGCACTTTTTGTTATATAAAACACAATGATTTTCCTCAGTGTCTGAAATACTTGCCTTAACTGAAAGAACATGCTGCTATCAATTATCAGACCACAGCGGTGCTACTAGTTTTTATCATTGCATTAAAATATGTATTTTTATCGCACACTGCTAATGGTCATGAACACATTGAACCTCATGCTGTCCACTCATGGGGATTTTGTTGTAAAGCTTCTACACAGTGCAACCTGTAAAGACTCAAATATCCACTGGTGACCAAAACCATCTACTGATCTAAAATCTTTAATAACTTTAAAACCAATAATCCTATCAGTATGTTGAAATAATCGGTGTTAAATACAGTTTGTCATCTTTTCGTGGTCATCAGATATGATCCATTTGGATGTTCAGAGGCTCTGCAGTTACTGTGGAAACACCATCATCTTCTACAACATTGATTCACCAGTAAAACCCATGGAATTTGATCAATGACAGTGGATGGAGACGCTTGGATTTTGTTCAGTTAATGATAGATTTGACTGAAAAAGTCACCTTTTTCTTCAGTTTTCTCTGTTTTTGATATAATAACCCTTAAATGTAATCTCAGCATGATGATTAAAGTACATGATCAGTAAAACAAACATAGGAAAGTACCTGATTTTCATTGAAAAAAGGCAAATAATTGATTGATTGATTGATTGATTGAAGTATTTATTTCATATGTGAATGTAAAAACAGAAGAAAATAAATAAGCAAAACACTTAAACATAAGACATAACATATAATTCAAATTTGAAAGGGAGTGAGAAGAAGCATAACTTACATATAGAAAGAGGATAATATCATGATATAAGATGATAAATTACTTAAGAAAGGTTAAAAAGAGGGAAAAAATCATTTGAAAACTGCCACAAAAGTAGCACTGGGTCTTTATGGGTAAATTTAAGGATAAAAATGTCATATTTGCTAAAAAAAAAAAAAAAAAAAAAAAAAAGTGACATTTTAAATGAAGTATTTGTAGTATTTTATGTACACAAGTTTTAAAAAATTACATCTTATTTTTTCAACCAATCAAATGATTTTCAAAACACTGCCTCTTATCATGAATATTTAGAAGTCTTTTGCTCTGATCCTAACCATATACTATTACAATCACAGTACTATTAGCATCTTAAAGGGTTTTGTAAGTGTGTGCGAATTTTGGATGCAAACACTGTCCCTTCTCGAGGCTCCCCTCATTACATCATGATGTGTTTGGCTTCCTCATAGAATACAGAAGTTGCTCCACTTACAGCATGAAGGACTTTTTTTTTTTTTTAACTGTCTTACTGTAGATAAGGGTCTGTCCTCCGTGTCCGTCTCTGCCTGCTCCAAACCTCTATTAACACAAGCCTTATCACAAGCATTTACAACTGTCAGCGTGCTTCATGACGCCGTAAGGCTGACGAGTGCATTGTAGGTCACATTCTTGAGCATAACATAATGTGCTTTATCACATATTTAAAGTTGTAGTTTAATCCAAATCAGGTCCTGTGAGTATTGACATGTCATGACCAATGAGTTAATCACTGTGGTGTAATATACTGAGATCACGGCGGGGAAAAACAGCTAAAAAAACATATATGAGGATGTTCTTTGGAGGGGTGAGTAAAGACGGTGATGAAGTAAAACAAACATTCGGTGACTGGTGCTGCCAGTTGTGTCTGGCGGTTAATGTCTTTATTGCAGTCATTCCCTTTATGGGCTGACCTTGACTCCACTGCTCTGCAGTTCAAATCTCCCCTCGTCCTGTGGTGGGACTTTCAGGGTTTTTTTTGCATGTGCATCAGCTGGACCACTAAAGGTGAGCAGCATAAGAGGATATATTCTGTTACCTTTGCTAACTCTTGGTGGGGGGTATGTAACTGAAATCGAGGGGTTTGTTTATTTATCACAATAATAAGGTCATTTACTTATCAGTGTCAGTTGTTGGTGCCAGGCACAGGAGAGATAACAAATTAGGCTAAACCAATGACATGTGGCACCGCTTGTTACAGCTACCATAAACTGGAATTCCCTGAATTTTCTTTAAAAATGTCATAACAACCTCAAACATACACATCCATCCGTCCGTCCATCTATCTATCTATCTATCTATCTATCTATCTATCTATCTATCTATCTATCTATCTATCTATCTATCTATCTATCTATCTATCTATCTATCTATCTATCTATCTATCTATCTATCTATCTATCTATCTATCTATCTTATAAACATGAGAAGAAATAGGGCAGATATAAACACACACTGGGTTTTGAGAAGTTAATTTCTTTTTCAAAGCTCCACATCATAAAGACATAACTCACAGGTCAATGCCCCTGTGCTACCTTGGCCTCTGTCCAGCTCTCCAGGTATGAGCTGGCAGTGTGTGGGGACACAGTTTGAAGGCTGATTACCTTTGCAGTCCTTGGTAGCTTGGTACCGCTTGGGTTAATGACACCTTCTAAAAGATAAAGCCCAACCCTTTTGATACCCAGGCATTACTCCACCAGCACCTTTTCATTGAGAAAAGCTTATCGGTTTCCCAGGGTTGTTCCATCAGTCACCTGGCAGAGCACATGGTTGTTTTTTACTGCAAGTGTATTGACAAGTCAAGGTCCATTCAGGAGGGTGGGTTGGCCTTATAAATACAGGGACACTGAATGTAGCGGTACAAGGACTAACAAGTTCATGAAGACCTCATCCTCTGACGGGACACTTACATTTAACTACACTGGTCTCTACAGCATCTACAATGAATAACAGGTGTCATTGTTCAGTCAGCAGTGACAGGCTTTCAAATCCTATCCTCTACAACATCCTGAGCCAAATGGATAGCAGCAAACCAGGTCAAAACAACTTCAACTACAATCCAGTGCCTCATAGATGCAACTGTGAGCTGCGACGGACGGTTTGCTTGAAAAAGCCATCTGAAATTTGTAAAGAAGCTTCAGCAGTTCTGGTTAAAACTGTCCAATTCATGAAGAACTTACCTGCTTTTAAACAACTTCCACCCACTGACCAGTTCTCCCTGCTCAAAAGCTGTTGGGCGCCGCTCTTCATTTTGGGTCTGGCTCAAGAGCATGTGGACTTTGAGGTGATGGACACCCCCGCTGACAGCATGCTGAAAAAGATTCTCCTGAACCGTCAGGACAGCCCTGATATGGAAAGGGAGCAGCCGACCATGGCCGGAGTCAGCAAACTCAAGTCCTGCTTAAAAAGGTTTTGGAGTTTGGATTTGAGTCCAAAGGAATATGCATACCTCAAAGGGACTACCATATTTAATCCAGGTAAAAGAAATAACATTACAATGGTGTACCTCTGTATTGATTTTCCTGATATCTTTGGTGAATTATTCAGTTGTGCTAAAACTGTTATATAGATTTACTAAATCCTCATTTTTCTTTTCAACAGATGTCCAAGATTTAAAGGCGGGTCTGTTTGTTGAAGGGTTGCAACAGGAAGCTCAGCACGCCCTGAGCGAGGTGGTCCAGCTGCTTCATCCAGGGGACCAGGAGCGCTTTGCTCAGATCCTCCTCACAGCCTCCATGCTGCAGAGCATCACACCCAGCCTCATCACTGAACTGTTTTTCCGGCCTGTGATTGGCCCGGCTGATCTTCTAGAGCTGATGGTGGACATGCTCTTCTGCAGGTAGAGGAAACCAAACAGGCTTCATGAAAAACTGGACGGAGTTGAACACCTGAGGTCTTCAACTGTGCTGATGCATGCTTTTTTGTTGACCTAACGAGGTGATGTTCATTCATATCATGAGGGTAAAGCCTGACCGCGGAGTGCACAAATATTAACTTATGAAAGCAAACTAAGACCATGTTCTTCTTTGTTAGCTTAAAATATGATTATTTACTTTAAAGCTGAGGTCACTTAAGTCTGAAGATTTGACTTTCCACTTTTTCTGAAACACAGACTTATATACTGTTCATGTATTGTGCTGAATGTTGACCCTATTTTCTCTGTGCTTCAATTTTGTAAATAGGCATTGTCTACGTTTATAGAATATTCCAAATAAATATATTTTTTTACTCATGTTTGTCTTGATCTCATGCAGTATTTGTTTATGTGTCTCAGGTATTTCACCAGATTTAGTCACTCTGTTCTGAACATTTTCATCACCACAGTTCAGCAAGTTTGTTTGACAAACTATTTATATAAAATTCTTGTGGAATTCTAATTATATAAATATATTTGGGTTTGAACACCAATTAATATGTGGTGGATCTTAAATGAACTACTGGAACAAGATATAAAATAATGATATACAACATATTGCAGTACTTGACACTATTAAGCATTCTATTGTAATTAATATTATTTAAAAGTCACAGTGAGAAACCAAACTAATTTTAGCTGCACACTTTTTCTGGATGTATTCAACAGTTAGTATACTTCTCAAAACATCTAAAAGCCTGTAATTTGCTTGAAATCTCTTGTTCCCTCAAAAGCAAACAAATATACCATTGAAAATATCAGTATGACAAGTCCTTGTGTCAAGATTTTTAGTTAACATGCACAAGCATGAGTTTTCTGATATAAACTATAGCCACTGTTTTGATGACACTGACCGAAAAGGCTGCATTTTTTCTATACAGAAACTATGGCATCACTTTCAAGCAGTGACACATAATTGTAAGCAGGAGATTAATTCCTAGAAATTTGACAGTATTAACATTGATTCCTTTACTGTTTGTACTGTGAATCATGTAATTATGGTACAGGACAGTAAAAAGGTAAGAGAGCTTTACAGTTCTGCACAGCACCAATATTGAAAAAAAAAAAAAAAAATCCCTGTAAAGCCTGAACCATTAAATCCTTGACAGAAAATTCCAGTTCTTTTAAACTGGAGCCTTTATTGGTCCTTCTGAACAACCAAAAAAATGTTTTCAAATATCAATTTCCATGTATGAGTTTCAATTTTGTATCATATTTGATACATCGGGTCTCAACGCTCAAATATTATTAGTTTTGAACAAACAAAAACATAATATAACGCAAACATGTCTAACAAATTGGTAATTCCTTTTCAAATTTGGAAAAGTTCTGCCTCCTGACAATCTTGTAGTGTCACTGGAAAGGCCTCTGGTGAACGAATTCCTCCCTCTGGTGGATTATCCTTGATTTGTATGTATTTAATTGTATACATCAGGTTTTTCAAGACAAAAATTATCACAGTGATCATGTAGAGGGCTTCAAAACTCATGTATCAAATATGATACATTATTATTATTATTATTATTATTACTATTATATAGGGTTAAGGGAAACTATAGAGAATATATGACAACCATTTTTAATGTAATTTACACAATGACCTGATATCTAGACTGAAATCTGCTTATCATGGCTCAAACATGTATTGAAATGAGTAAGAATCTTTTTTTTTAATATTTTGCTGTCATTGTGGAAGGTCATTGTCCATAATCACAGAAATAGAAGACCCTGGTGCTTAAAGAACTGAAGTCACATTTTTGGACAATTCAAGTTGAGCTCATAAACATGTTGTATTTGTTTAGCTAAGTACACCCTATAAATATATTTAACTGACTTTTTTTTGTGTCTAGTACTTTTAGCACCAGGTTCTTACATTTAAAAAGTCAACAACATTTCATCAACCACAATGTGTATCACTTGCAATTGCAACTAATGGCATAAACTCAATCTGCATTTATCTGCATCATACTTAATCAGTTTCTGATTAAACCTACAAACATCAGGAGAGGATTTTTTTTCTGCATTATGGAATGAAATGGTTATGAATTTTAGAAATGCCACCCACAAATAAAAATCTGCTTTTTTTTTTTTTTTTAAGTGTTGTAGCACAATTTCCCAAATGCACCAAACCCTAGATTCTTGTAACGGAACTGGAAGTTAAAGTTCCAAATAATATTAAATAGTCCACTGCAGATCGGCCATCTTGTAACAAAATGTAATATTCTATCACAGCTCGAGACAGATTTTTCTTTGAAGTGAATAGTGACTCTTTGGATTGTAAAGGTTGCTAAAACCTGGCTGATATGTTTTGTTTTATGTAAAATATAACCAGTATAATATATTCAAGTGTACATGATCGGTGGCATTTTTTTTTTTTTAAAGAAAGGGAATCTTGCTTTTATGTACACCGTTGTCCATAAAGTTGGAATAATTTTGTTTTCAGACACATTCCTCTTTCTATTCCTATTTATACACATCAGTGACCCCCATTTGACCAATGTGCAATGATACAGAAAATGTACCAAAGCAGATGTAAAATTAACTGTCTGTGAATGTTAGTTTGGAGCCATGAAGCCTCTTTACATTAACCCATAACCCAAGACCCAGAACTAATTTTTGTAGTGATGTCCAAATGAATTTCTCTCTAGATTTCATTATTACCAAGTGATTTACCACTATTTATTATAATCTTATCCTTTGCATTATTTCACTGAAAATCTGCTATTTTTCTATATTTAATTCACTGACTATGTAGGTATTAATATAAGATTAGTAAATTTAAAGATTATTATATCAAAACAGAGAAAACTGAAAAAAGCATGACTTTTTCAGCAAAATATATTAATTCAACATGTAAATAAGTGTCTGCAACCACTGTCATTTGTCAAATTACATGAGTTGTGTTGGAAAACCAGTGTCACAGAGGACAATGGTGTTTCCATCTTCACTACATAGTTTATGGATGTATCTGAAAATGACATCTGATGCTGCTTAAAAGCTGACAAACTGCATTTTACCTGAATTATTTACACATATTGATTGGATTTGTGGTTCAACAGTTACTAAAATTTTTTAATCAATATATGCTTTTGGGACTTAAAAGGGTTAAGACAGACACAACTACAGTACATCACATACTAAACCCATCAACATCAAAACTGCAGTGTTTTTGTTTCTTCTTGTTGTACTTTGTCTCCCTCTAATGGAAGTTACTAAAAATCACACGTTTCCCTAGGTTAAGATGAAATGTTGAGATAGACTTGAACGATATCATGCTATCTGCACACACACAAATATGCGATAACATCCAGAGTACATTTAAAGCACAAGTACAGAACTGCACGTCAATGCAGAATGTTGGGGAAAATAGCTCAAGTTAAAGTGTGATTTCAAAAGAGTTTACTGCAAACAGTCTGCAGGCAGGTTATATTTGATACAGAACAAGCCCTCTTGATTTGTTGTAGCTTGTGGTATGTCAGTTGTGAAACAGTAAGCCTTTACATGACACCTCATACAGGTAAAACAGGAATGTGCTGGTGGCGGCAGAGAGCCAGAGGAAATGGGGTTACACGGGGCAATTGCAAAGCAAACAGCAAAGCAAAGGCACATTAACACAGAATTACCACTGTTATCATTTACCACGTTTTTTCTTTTATCACGAGTAAAAAATCTGCTCAAGCATCAACATTTTTCAGTTGTAATTTACTTTCACATAACTCACAACCTTGACATTTGATATCTTTCGTCTTCAAGGTGTAAAATGAGTTGTTGCCGTTGGCATTCGTCTAAAAAGTGGATCATCTACATGTTTTTGTTGGCACTTGGAATATGAGGGTGTTATTTCAAGACATGGTATTAAGCATGTTTTTGAGTCAAATTCCTTCCTGTTTCAGGTGAAACAACCTGGAATTAGGTCTATTTTTTTTTTTAACACTGCTTCAGTCCTTTCCAATAAATGACAAAGACAAACCCCAGGATTTTATTTCCTTTTTGTCAGAACCAGCCAAACGAGTTCTTTCTTTTGCTGAGAGCGGAAAAAGCCTGCCTGGTAACACAGTGACCTCAGGGAGATGAGCATGACAACAATAATCCAAGAGATAAAGGAAAACATGCAGACTTAAGGGAGAACAAACAATTTGTTGCAAAACTAATTTATCTCCTTAAAGCAAGCTACTTTAAAGCATTTAATTGACTGTGAGCTGAAAAGGCAGAAAAACTACTCTGCAAACATTTTGTGGTACACAACTGCACTAAACTATTCTCCGTTATTAAATACACTTGAAACAGTATAAACAAACATGGACATTTTTATTTTGTTAAAAAATAGAACAGACCACTGAATAAAAAAAAGTGGCCAAATGCCACACAAGTTTTAACAAACCAAGAAGTAACATTTGTCTTAAAAATATGTACATCAAAATATGGCTTAACCACAAAGTGGGATCCAGTGTGTTTTCACTTTAAAAATAAGGAGTGTAAATGGCAGTTTGAATAAGCCCACACATACAGCACATGCATTTTGGCTTACATAAACAATCAGACAAGAATGAGGACGGTTGTGTTCCACCATCAGTCGAATCCTCTGGCCTGACTGCTCAACTGCATAAAGTGGGGTAGCTCACTGCTGATGTGAAAACAACTTGAAACACTGCATAGAAACTCAGACTGTCTCTCTCTATCTAAAGAAGTAGTTTCCTTAGGGGGTCGTTTACAGAGGTTCATGAATTTGAATAGAGTCACCTGAACAGCAAACATTAGCATGACCGATACAGAAACACAACCACCCAGAGTGAAAGTGCTTCACTCAGTAACAGCATTAGCAAAAGGTTAAAGTCGTCCATCTAGGTGGTTTCAGCTGTTCTAAGTACAGGTACTTGTGACTGATTGATCAATTGATTGACATTTCTCTTCAGAGAAGCAGGGGGGCACCTGAGGAGTAAGTTTCAGTGTCATGTAGGTAGGGTGAGTAGACTGTGGCACTGCTGGAAGAGTACGCTGTGGGAAAAAAACAACACAAATTTAACATACTGAATACATAAAAACAGCAAAATCACAGTATCAGTAAAGTGAATGATGTAGCTCTATATCTCAGAAGATGAGACTTCGACTACTGAGGCTGCGACATTCCCAGGCTGTGATGTGAATGTTATGGAAACACAATGACTTGTACCCTCATTCAAAGACATGTAACAGGACACCCCGTCCTTTTTACCAAGCTCTTTGCAGAACAACAAAAAAAAGGGCTGCTGCACTGGTAATCCATCTGTAACCCAAGTTTGTTCGGTAAAATTACATAATAAACCATGGGACATAATATGGCATATATTTAATGTGACTTGATCTGCTGGTCTGGCAGGTGGTGTAGCATGACCGCTGACCTTGAGGGAGAATGAGGTGGATTGATAGATGGGTGTAAGGTGGCGGATGAGGGGAGGAGGGCAGCTAATGAATGAGGGATTGTAATATGCAGAGAAAAGGCAAGAATGCAGGACTTTCACTGTTAAACACAGGTATGTTATGGTGGAAGGTGAGGAGGAGGTGAGAAAATGCCTGCAGCTGCACTAGTGCACAATAGAAGAGCAAGGACTGAGCTGCACACCGGTTCACCGAGGCGGTAATTATACCTCAACTACCCGCAGAAAGACAGTGTGTAACTCTATCAGTGCATAATACAATATTTCTAACCACTAATCACTGAGTGTTCAGTTGATAAAGATTCGGGATGTAATTCAGTCTTAATTCCTAAACCCTGCACTTACACTAAAGGTACAAAATGTGTATGTTTGCATGTCTTTGTACCGTTCTGTTGACACATTTTAATTAGGCTTAGCAAGTGTAAGAAACTATAATGGGCTGGCACTAGTGTGGTTATGTGTTCATAATTTTAACATTTTTTTAGGTTAAATATATAAACAAAACATGGTAAAAGTTTGGGTAAGGGTTACATTTGCATCAGAGAAGACGAATGAATATATATGTGTGTGTATGTCAGTTCTGGAAAATTGCACTCACTTCTCCCACTGTAATGCCTCATTTTCCTTGCCAGTTCATCTGATGGCGTCTGCTCCGACACTTTCACCTCTGGAACTGTAGCAGGGGAGAGAAAAGATGAAATGAGAACAGGCAGACAGGAAGCTCCAATAAACAATGCGCTTGGATTAATCCGGTCAACTGTGCTATTAGGAAATATGTTTTAGAAGACATTGCACCTGTATCAACATGCCTCAGATTAACCAATTGTTGGTAGGTCATTGACTGTAAAATACCCGGCTTATTATGGCCTAAAACTATGAGTCAAACAAAAGATTTTCCTAACAGACATTATGAGTCATTAAAAGGTCATATGATTGGTATATGTGGTATGTTGCAGTTGCAAGTGGCAGTGAATTCATCTTGTCTCGTAGAGTCAAATACTTGTGCAACAGTAATCATTAATAGCTTTAAAACACTGTAAGATGCAGCTTCTTACAGTCGCTACTGTGTAAGGGGTTGCTCATGGTCTCGTTGCCACTGTCGGGGAGGGTCCCATCATTCCTCCCATTTGGTCGCTGCACTGACGGCTGGTGACTCTTGTTTCTTTTCCCCTTGCGTGTACTGATGCGGATAACTCCATGCACCAGCTTGCACTCAGCCTCCTGCTCCTCCAGGTTGTAGTCCTGAGCAATGCTGTAGATGAGCTCACTGATCTCATTGGTCTTGCGGGAGAAAGAGGAGTCGGAGGTGCACTTGGCCAGCTGGTCGATCTGGTGAAGGGCGTAGAGCTCCAGCAGCTTCTTAGTAATAAGAGAGTCTATATCTGTTCCTGTGTCACTCAGATCATCTAAGTCATAGTCCTCACGAGATAGCAAGCTTGTGTTGCTGACCGGCCGTTGGTTTTCCCCCTTTCCGGGCGCTCGGGTCCGTTTAGGAGGAGCAACTGGATACTTTACAGTCTGTCCTGCAATACGCACATCCTGGTAGCGGAAACTGTCGCTCGTGGGCAGCTTGGAGCCTTTGATGGACTTGCTGGGCTCTATAGGAACGCCACAGGTGGGATTGGAAATAGACATGCCATTAGGAGGGTGGGGCTCGCTGCCTGCTTTAGGGGGATGGTCTGTGGAGCTCTCGTTAGCAGGCAGACAGGGCTCTCGGCTGCCGTAAAATCCACAGGTTAGTACACAGCAGATAAGGGCCTTACAGCTGCTCCAGCCCACCGATGCACAGGAGCCACAGGCATGTCTGCTGGCAGCAGCGTTGTCTGCCGAGCCGGGAATAAATCCTATAGTCTCCGAGCCCCGTCCGGTTCCATTCCGGGGGTGTCCTCTGCTGCGACTGTATTTGTTCTCAGAGTAACGGGAGTGGTCATTGTGGTGCTCGTGCACATAGTCCCCATGAGGATCCTTGTAGGAGTCCTGGCTGGCTGTGCTCTCCCTAGATATAGTCCGACTCTGTCTGTACTTATCAGCTTTGGAGCTGGAGGGTCTATGGTGGCGGGACGCCTGGGGAGCCCCTGTGCTGTGGCCAGGCATGGCTCAGAAAGCCTGGGACCTGGTGTGTGAAACAGAGAGAGGGGCAAGGTTAGACATAACGATGAAGTAGGATTAAACAGCATGCAAAAAAGAAAAAAAAAAAAAAATAGAATAGAATAGAATAGAATGCCTTTATTGTCATTACACATATGTACAATGAAATTGTAAGAGACAACTCTCTAGTGGTGCGTAGTGCAGACAGTTTAAAGAAGAAGAAAGAAAAGAGTAAATATATATACAGAATAAAAACAGGCATGTCACCAACCAACCAAGAAACAGTAAAGATAAGTATATATTGCACAACCCTAATGCAATTATTTTGGCAGATTCAGCAAAATGAGTTGTATATTTTGGTGATAATGTAATTAGTGATGATAAATATAATACGATCACTGCCAGGGTACAACAATCTGTCCCTTACATGTGGAAAACATGGTTTGTGTGCATCCCTGTAGCACCATAATGCATCATGTATCATGTTCTGGCACTTTCTACCTTTATCAATTCATCAATACCATACCACGTTGTAAAATAGCCTATTTTATATAAAAGCTGCAACTCCTGCTACATATTTAATGCACTTGGTGATTTCAGTCATTGTTCAGCCTTACACTTACTGTAAGTCTGTTGTTGCAACACAGGCCTGCCTTTAAACGCACCACGGTACATTTACACAGCCTGGTTTTAGTTTATTGTGCTGAATTCATGGTTAACAGCAGATTTCAAGTGTGAAATTCAGAGCATGTACATTAAATCTGACTCACCTGTTACTGGTTTGACGATATTTGTATTTTCGTCGCGCTCTTAAAAGTTTGTTTGGCCTAAAGTGTGTGCAGGGCAGGAAACATTCAGTCCAAATCTCAGTCCACATTTAGCCGTATGTCATTTTACGTACAAACCGTGAACTTACCGCATAAGAGGAAACAGGCGTGTTGTCTTTTATTCCCAGATATACCTGATCGGCGAACAAACTGCGGAAGTCTGCGGTTGAAAACTTTGCTGTGATAGAGCTGCAAACACAGAAAGAAGGCAGGTTTTCGACCGCCCACGGGTTTCCAGGTGAGTCCACGTCCACGAAAGTATGAATTCTGTAGAAAACGACCGCGTATCACTCCAAAAACACCACACTCATTCGTGTCGATCCGGTTTAGGGGATATTCTCGGTCTAGAGTTGCCGAGAGTCTCCCAGTGTTTGGCTATTACCTGCGGCTACAGCAAACCCAGGCTCATACACCCACCCACAGGTGAGCCGTGACGTCACAGGAGGAGGACAAGGAGAGGGGGGAGGCGTTTCCAGAAATAATTTTATAAACACAAAAATTGACTCTTCATGTAAATTGAACTTTCAACACATTTTATTTGGCCTATCACACATTGATAAAATAACTCCAGAAAAAAGATATTATCGACCTTTTGATTATTTTTGTCAAATTTCACATTCATTGCTCCAAATTTGCATATCAACCTCCAAACATCACCGTTTTCAAAGCCCTTTTTTCCAATTATGTGGATAATTTGAGAAACAGTATAAATTCTAAAGCAAATAAAAAAATATATATATATGTCAAATGTATAATCTTATTCAATTTGTATAATTTCTATTTATTTCACGAGCAATTTTTATTTTTATTACATATTTTTATTTACTATTATTTTTATTTTTATTTTTATTTTTATTTATTTATTTATTTATTTTATTATTTTAATTTTTGTTTTTTCTTTCCCAATGTTTTTACTTACATGTATTTCTCTATATAATGTAAAAGATTTTGTGAATTATAGAACTTTCTACCCTTGTTGTGTACTGTTATGTATATTTACTGTTCAATGCTAATTGTTAAGATAAAAAAAGGAGGCGTTTCCAGATTAAATCATAATAATGAATATAAGACTAGGAAATGTGGTATCAAAATTAGAATTAAAACTAAAATCCTTCAGCTTCACTTCATTGCAAATGTGCAAATATGTTTTAATAACAATTATGCAGACTGGTGAACTACTTGAGAGACTGTTTAGAAGTGGGGGAAAAAAATAATTAAAACATATTCCCATATGCATATAATCCCATATTGCGCATGTGAGGAAAAAGATGTCGAAGAGTATTTTCATTTTAAATAAGGTAAAGTATTTATTAGATTACAGGGCAATGCGAACACTGTATTGTGCATTTATTTTGCCATATATTAGCTACTGTGTGGAAGTCTGGGGTAATATATATAAGAGTAACACAAAGCCATTGTATCTCCTACAGAAGAGAGCTATTAGGATTATCCATAAAACTGATTATCAGGAACACACTAATACATTATTTATTAATTCTGGATTATTGAAATGGCAGGAGCTAGTTAAACTACAGACATTACTTGTTATGTTTAAGGCCAAAAGTAAAGCACTACCAGCTAAATTACAAGAACTGTTTGTCTTCACTTCAGAGAATGAAGAGCATAGAAGGAAAGGTCATTTCAAACACCAGTGTGCACAGACAACTTTGAAGCAGATGTGTGTATCAGTGGTTGGTGTTAAACTCTGGTATTCTCTTTATAATGAGCTGAAGGACCGTAAAAACATATTCCAACTGAAAAAAGTATATAAAGAAAGAACAATGAGATTATATGAACAGTTATAAGTTTTACATTTGGCTTCGTATTTGTTTTGTATTTTGTGACATATTTATTTACTTATTTTGGACTGGTAAAATGTTTTTGCATCATTTCATCAGGTTTATATTTACCTATGTTTTGTACTTTCTGGACATGTAGTTTTGCACTTGGTTTTGTATTCATTTGGCACTATCTTAGATGTATTTATTTGGTTAGTCTGACTTTATACAGTATGATTTTATAGCTAGTTGTGTATGGCTAACCATTAAGGTTATTATTATTTAGAAGGGGGCAGGAAATAGAAGGTTTTCTTCATCCTGCTCCTTCTCGAGCATGGGTGTGTACATGTTTGTTTACTTGATGATTATTGAATGTTTACTGATGAAATGCACAACCATGAACGAAAGAAATCTATCTATCTATCTATCTATCTATCTATCTATCTATCTATCTATCTATCTATCTATCTATCTATCTATCTATCTATCTATCTATCTATCTATCTATCTATCTATCTATCTATCTATCTATCTATCTATCTATCTATCTGTATGTATGTATGTATGTATGTATGTATGTATATATGTTGATGTATGTGTGCGTTTGTGTGTGAGCATTTTTAGTGCATTTTTTTGACACAAAAAATCCTGCAGCCACAGTAATCTGCAGATACCTACAATATGCAAGTCAGAAGACAGATGCATGCAGTTATGTTTCTTCTCACTCCTTTTCAAATATGTATTGTATGTCTTAGGTATTATGTTTAACCCTTTCATGCATGAATTTTGAGAACCTTAGTCAATATTCTTTTCTTGAGTGTTTTTATTCCTCTTTCATCCTGAAAAAAACAATGCAATTGAAAATTTTTTTAAGAACCTATTTTTTTATGGAAGTACAAAATTGTCCACTCAGCTGGACATCATGCATTTAATTTTTGAAGCAAAGAAACATGTATTTAAAACACAATCATAGAAAGTGATATACTCTGTGAAAACTATGAAATCAAAACATTTTTTATGCTGCTAATGCTCACATTTTAACATACTGTAGTTATTACTCACTTTATGGAGATAGGAAAAAAAGCCTTTTGATTTACAATAAAACATGTTACTGCAGATCAGGTTTGTCAAGAACAGCAAAATTACAGTAATAGTACAAATTGCAGTGTATGAGATGGTGCTTAAGTGTCCATTGTGTTGGTTGATATGGAACTTAAACAACAAAACCCATGAATATACAAGGGCGACAGCTGGAGAATAACTGTCCACTATAGTGACCAGTATGCATGAAAGGGTTAAATGTTTTGTTTATTTATTTTTCTTCTGTTTTGACATTCATATTCAAAATAGATACATCAGTCAATCAATCAATACAGTAGATGCTTGACAGATACTTGAAAAGCAAAGGTTTTTTTTTTTTTTTTTGTTGCACAAATTCAGTCCCTTCAGCTCTATTTTATGCACTTACCCACAGTGTATGAATGTTGTTATTGCCCAGCTCTTGAGTATTCAACCTGGAACACAAACTTATCTCAAACACAGGTGTCATTTCCGGTCACTGTGAGATGACAAACAGCAGTGACTAAACATTTGCTCCAGATGGATGATTATTTGTGGGACTTTGTGACAGGTAGAAATTAATACACAAAAGAGCTACAAGGAAGAGCTGACAGGTGAACAGAGGTGCGCAGCTGCCCGGCCAGCAGGTGTATTTCCAAACAATATCTTTCATTCTGGCCTATTTTCCCCACATTTATGGAGCCACTTAATCACCCACTCGTTGAATTGAGCCAGAGTGGGGGCCACCTGGAGATTATGGATGTGTGGAGTGTGGAGTCTCCTGGTTTCATTGCAGCCACAAGAAAGTAGAGCCATTACAAAATGAGTACATCAAAATTTATTTGTAGTTCATACATACAGGGTTTATAACTTAAGCATGTATGCCTGTATTACTATTACAATTAGGAAAGTTACCCCTGAAATGTTATGGGTTGATATTTACTAGTTACCATGTTAAAACTGTGTAATCTACTTTAATTACTTCATCAATGCAATGCATCTTATTACATTTGATTAATTTTTGATCATCTTTCTAACTAACAGGGCAATAAAAATGTAAATTTAAACCAAGCAGTGTAAACCTCACAACACTTATTACTGTTAAAGTTTTGGCAAAAGTTCTTCAATATAAACCTAATTAAATCTGGAATGTTTTGGTTTTAATACACAAGTATGTAGATGACAAACAACCAACTCTTCCTGCAGTAAATGAACATTTCTTTCTACGTAGAATATATGCAAATGTACCTCATTTGTAATCACCAACATTTTGATCAGTAGCTGTAATTTACATTCAGTTTAATTACATAATTACCCCCAACCATGATTACAATACAGTTTACACAATGAATGGATTCTACACACAGCAGTAATTACATGAGTAATAAAGATAAGAATGTTTCTACTGAAGCATATAATCTTATTCAGAGCCTCTACTCTAAAATTTCCTAAGTGTCTACTGTATCTTACAGTTTTTGAGGCATTTTTCATGCTCTAGATAAAATAACCATAAAGCCCAAATGATGTAACAGCTGGCTGATTTTATTGACCAATGCATCTACTATATACATTGGTATATAAATATATTTTTTATTATATTTATGTTTTATTTAGAATAAGTGAGGTGAAGTTTACTGTTCAGTCAAGTCAAACTCATTATGGAATAACAGTTTATTGTAAAATTGTAAGAAAAACAAAACAAAACCCTTAAAGGGACTACCATATTTAATCCAGGTATGAAACAATTTGATTCTGCTAAAAGAAATCAGATTACATTACTGTTCCTCTGTATCGAATCAGTCAGGTTCTAATCGTCTATATAATTTAGCTTATCAATCTATATTCTAAAGAAGTTTGACAAGATGCTAAAGGCAACTGTTGATAACTTCCGAGGAGAAAATAAGTTTGCAGGATGTTTTCAACAGATTATGTTTGTACATTTTATAAAAGTGCTGTAATTACACAGATGACATCAAGACACAACATTACGTTTGCAGATAGTTGCAGGTGTAGATGTCGTCAACTGTTTGACCTGCGTGTCTGTGGGAACCTGGACAATGCAGGTGTCATTTGGCAGCTGCTGGGACAAAGATGATCCAAAATGTCCTTGTGCCCTGTTGCTACCACTGTCCGTCGACATACGCCCCGACGTGCGTCGAGGGTCTGAGTCGATCTCATATCTGTAGTGATACCCCTCCAGAACGTCCCGACATGCATCTCTCATCTCAATGATCCACTTCTTCATACCTTTGCGGTTAAGGTAGACCACGAAGAGAAACACCATCCCCACAAAGCCCAGAACAAGCCCCAAGAAGACGTAGGATGTCTGTAGGGTGAGGTCTGTGACGTCTCCTTGGACTGGAATTACACACCCAATGGCCTGGACCCCAAGTCCACGCAGCCTGGTGTCGGTTAATGTCTTCGGTGAGGCACACCTCACACTGTCCACATCCACCTCAGCTCTGGATTCATTCAGCCATGAGACAAAATTACGGATCTCACAGGAGCAGGTGTAGGGGTTGTATCCGAGAAGGATGCGGATGTTCCCAAGCCTCCCCAGCTCCTGTAGAGCGTCAGCCCTGAATGTCCTGAAGGCATTGTGAGTCAGATCCAACACCTCCAACTGGTTCATGCCAGAGAAGGTCCCACTGTAGACAGCCACCAGAGAGTTGTTAGTGAGGAAGAGTTGCTGCAGATTGGGCAGGTGAGAGAACATCCCTGGGGGCAGCAGAGCCAGGTTGTTCCCAGAAAGGTCCAGGCGGAGGAGCCCCCCGAGGCCACCCCAGCGCAGGGCTGTGGTGAGGTCTGTCAGGGCGGTGAAGTTGAACAGCGCACAGCTTAGGTTGAGTTCCTGAAGGGGACTGCCAGGGATGCTGAGAGCCTCTGGATGGATAAGTGCCAGATGATTCCCACTGAGATCCAGGAAGCGGAGGTTGATGAGAGCAGAGAAGCTGTGGGATGCCATCTCTGAAATCCTGTGAAGATGCTCACACTGTAAAAGTAGTCTTTACAATTAAAAACCATCTACTTTCATGCCTGAGTACATCTTACTGCATTGTCAGAGTCAATGAACACAAACCACAATGCCAGAAATTAAGAATTTTATTAGATACACATCAAAAAAGTTAGTCCTGTTACCCAAATATGGCTTAATATACATGAGTGAAACAAACAAAAACATAACATTCTCACCTATTATTGCTTAAAATGATGTTGGTGACATTCTCCAGCTCTGTAAACGACTCAGGTCCAATACGCTGAATATTATTCCCTGTGATAATGACAGTCCTTGCATATCCTGGGATACTTTGTGGTACTGTGTACAGATCCTTAGAAACACATTTCACTGTGCGAGTGATAGCAAAACACTCACAGCCAAAAGGACACTCCAAGCACTGGCACCATGCACAAAGTAGTAGGATTCCCAAAAACACACGGACTGCAAAAATGCACATCTTTAAATCACAGGCAGTTACCAACAAAAAAACTCAAAACACCATCAAAGACTGAATAAAGTAGAGATAAACATGTAAATTAATCACTCATATTCTAAATCTTTCACTATGGACGCAGCTTCTCATGAACTAATAAAATGCACAGAGCGTTCCAGAAGCCGTCTCTCCTCATCTGCTTCACTGTGGGAATAAAGGATCCCGTAAATTGATGGTAGTTCATATCACGCAGAATCTGCTGGATGAAAAAGGTGCGTGGTTCCCTTAAAGGTACAGAGGACAATTAGGGCATCCACAGTCTGTGACATGCACCAGCGTCCGCCAGGGGACACGTAAAAGGGCTTTGTATACATCACATCAAAAAAATAGGTTGAAAACTAAATTAGCAACCAGATATTAGAGAAATACTACAATCAGTAATACAATTGGACACAAAGCATCAAAACCATTACACACATATATTCATTGTAGTGTAGTATTGCTCATAGTTTGTATAATACTGTAGTTATGATGATATTCCAGCATTAAGATGCAGTTTTTTTTAAGCATTCAGATTCTGTACGTAGAGAAGCACTGTCTAACCACTTGTTTTTCCACTTTACACGTTTGTCCTTAAAGCCTAGAGAGGGGCACTTTTACGGGACAATATCACTATTTTTCACATGTGGGTCCTAAATCATTCTATCTTTGGTAGCGGCTCATATCGCTTAGACAAATAATTGATGAATACTTTCAGCATTAACATTTTGTGATCCATTTGGTAGTGATTCATCACTGAAATGCACATTAGCCAGTCTGAGAGCACATTCATCACTGTCCTCCATGAAATATACATTTAAAGAGCTTTGCTCTGCTGTGTTGGGATCGCAAAGGAGGGGTTTTCATTCACAAGATTCTACAGCGGTAATGATAACGGATTAGCTGTCAACTGTTAACTGAAATGTCAACTACTTTGAGGTTTTTTGTTTTTTTTTTAAGAAAAAAATTCTCTGAGATTTCAGTCTGTTAAATTCCTCCTCTATTACAGTAAACTGAATATTATTTGGACTCGGGACTGAACAAGACACTTGACAACAGCATCATGGGCTTTAGGAAACAGTGAACTACATTTCTCACCATTGTCTGACATTTCACAGACCTAACAACAATGTTTACTTGAGAAAATAACCAACAGCTTAATCAACAATGTAAATAACCCAATAAGATTCTTTAACTGTAAATAACAATAATGGTAACATCTGTTGATTCATAGATACTGTAGCTGATACACTTCACAAAATCATAAATACTGAAAACAAATAAATAACCTACAAAATATTAACTCTTACAACATAAATGATTGATTTAAAAATGAACACAAACTGCTTTGTCCTCAGTCAGCCTCTTAAAAACAACACCACCACTGAAATCTACACAATGAAGTCCTTTTTTGTACAAACAGTGTCCCGTCAAAACATCACTCTGAGTCGGTGACGTGTGAAGTATAAGTAAAGTCTGTGAGTCATCTGGTGTACTTGTCGCTCCATTACTGCAGGTTGAATGTGAGGATGAACATGGCGAGGACTCCACAGAGCATGAAGAAGGGCAGCCAGGTCTTGAGGAATGCTGCCCAGCTGAAGGATAAAGAGAGGACAGCGTCATGAGTTAGAGTGATCATCAACACCTGGATATTATATGTGGCAGAGAGGGTAAAACACCCTCTGCATATTCTGGACAGACAAGGACATGCGAGGTGTGTTGGAGTGATCACATGGGCCAATCTCTTTTTTCCCAGAGGCCCACAGCTCGCTTCATCCTGTGGCTGCACCTCAGCCTGCGTCCTACTGTCCTTTCCACCCAGCCAGCGTAGGGAGCCCCAACAGAGAGGTGACCTCCAGTGGTGACACAGAGGGGAGCTCTTCTGTCAGTGATGAATTGCAGGGCTCACCTTCTGTTTAAAAGACTCCTGTGCAGTGGGAGTATATGTGCAGAGGCAGCACAAACTGTGACGCCAGCTTTCTCTATGTGGGTCAGGAGAGAATAATGAGGGGGGTTCTCTGAGCCATATGTCTCTGAATGCTCGCGAGCATTCAGCAGCAAAGCTATTTCGCTGGCTCTGAGATTAAGATGCTTTAAATGTGTTTGTTCCAGTATTTCTAGAAAGCCATGTTTCTGTCACAGAGCTGTTATGCTACCAATAATACTTCTACGTCTCATTATCTATTAGGTACATAGCCCACAGTTGGACCGCAGGAGGATTTGTTTGGGTTGACAAATACATTTGCATTTAATTAAAGAACTAAAACTGTTTTTGTGGCAACTTCCAGATTAATTTATCTGCATCTAACCTTTATTAAGTGATTTACCACCATTTATTACAATATTATCCTCTGCAGAGAAAATCAGGTATATTCATATATTTATTTTGGGGATTGTGTTGATGATCATAAATGTTCAGAGTGAATTCAAGGGTTATTAACCCATAAAGACCCAGTGCTACTTTTATGGCAATTACAAAACTGAATGTTTCTCTCTATTTAACCTTTCTTAAGTGTTTTATAATCATTTATTATAATATTATCCTATGCATTTTGCCTTTTTTAAAGAGAAAATCAGGTATTGTCCTATATTTCATTCACTAATCATGTAGATGTTCATAAAAGCTCAGATTAAATTTGAGGGTTATTATATCAGAAACAGAAAAAAAACTGAAGAAAAAGTGACTTTATCTGGAAATATATCATTAACTGAACTTAAACCAAGTGTGTCCATTTACTGTCAATGATCAAACTCTATGGGTTTTACTGGTGAATCAGTGTTGTAGAGGATAACAGTATTTCCACGTTAACTATGGAGCCTCTGAACGTCCAAATAGGTCATATCTGATGACCATGAAAAAATAGCAAACTGTATTTTACACCAATTATTTACATGTATTGATAGGATTGGTGGATCAACAGGTATTAAACAGTTTAGACTGGTAGATGATTTTGGTCGCCAGTGGCTGTTTGGGTCATTATGGGTTAAATCAAACCAGAGCAAAATATATGATTAACTGAACATAAACACAAATGTCTACACACAGTGTCATTAGTGAAACTTGATGGATTTGACTGAATAGATGTGGCAGAAAATGACGGTGTTTCCACATTTACTACAGAGCCTTCAAACACTCAAATGAATCATATCTGATCCCAGTGAAAAGCTTAGAAACTGCATTTGACCTGAATTTTTTCAATGTATTGATAGGATTAGTGGTAGATCAGTAGATGTTATTTTAGGTCTTTGATGGTTAAAACATTTCAAAGAACTTCCAAAAAAAGAAGAGGAAAAATAAGAGCCTACTAGCCTCAAACGAACACATTTGTTTGGGAAACACTGATCTATTACACATCCCCCATGATGAAGAATCCCTCCTCTGTTACTCTACCTAGAGATTTCCCTAGTTTTCCACCATTTTTAGAGTGTTTAGGGACTTGAAAGCCCTCTATGACAAAACTGTTATTTTGGGCTAAAACAAAAAGGTGACCTGGCTTGTTTAACCAAACAGATGATATCACAAGCTCAACAAAACCAGTGCAATTTATTAAATGCAAATGGGTTTTCTGTTTGCAAATAATAATAAAAATGTACAATTGCCAGTTGGTCTGTGGGTATAGCTCAGTTACTGTATGTAGCTTTGTCTTATTATTTTTGAATATCAATAAATGTGTTGCTCAAAAAATATTCTTTGGCTGTTTGATTCCCTTCTGTTGAATTCATTTTCATCATCACTCAACACGTCTGTGCCAAATGAGTGTAAAATGCATTTTGCTTTGACAAAAAGATTTGTCAAGACTTATGAGAGCTGTACATACCAGTAAATTTCTGTTTTATCTTAGTGAATTCTGAGATATTACTTCCCCATACAATGGATACCAAATGTGCGAGTATGGAGTATGGACATAAGACCAGAACATGAGTATGTATCTGAAATAAAAATAAATTGTCAGTAGAAATTGACAGAAGATCAAGAGTGGAACTTGTGTTTCATGAACCATCTTAAATTCTTGTTAATGTGGTGTTTCTTTGTAAATTTCAACAGCTTAATTATAATATTTTTAACACTTCGGGGCTTCCACTAGTAAACCTGAGTTTACCATCACAACACTGTAAACCAGAAGTGTCAAACTCATTTTAGTTCAGGGGCCACATCAAGCCAAATTTGATCTAAAGTGGGCCGGACCAGTAAAATAATAACATAATAATATATAAATAATGTCAACTTCAAACTTTCATCTATGTTTTAGAGTGAAAAAAGTTTAAGTATGCAATGCAAATATTCACATTTACCAACTATCCTTTAAAAAAAATTTGAATAACATGAACAAACTGAAATTTCTTATGAAAATAAAGTGCAATTTTAACAATGTTATATCTCAGTTTCTCATTTACACATGTACATTACAACTTACAGATCACTGTGGATCAACAAATACACAAAACTTTTAATAACAGGCAGAATATTGGTAAACTTGCACTTCAGACATTTCAAAATATTCATATGTGTTCAGGTTATTCACATTTTTGTGAAATGATAGCTTGTTTTAGTGTAAATACACTAAAATGACATGAAAATGTGTATATTTACAAAGACAAAAATTTGGAGTTGTGAGTATTTACAGTTTATTATGATAGTACTTTACTGATCCGACCCACTTCAGATTAAATTGGTCTGTATGTGGAACCTGAACTGAATATCTTCAGTGTAATTTTTGCATTTCACAAATTCATTCCACGGGCCAGACTGGACCCTTTGGTGGGCCGGATTTGGCCCCCGGGCTGCATATTTGTTGCTGTAAACTGCTGTAAACTGTGGGTGATTCCTTCCACGCAAAGTCTGCAGCAAATACAGAAAGTATTCATAAAATGCTAAAAATGTCTGCGACAGAGTCCTCAAACACCCCATGGTTTGACAGTGGGACAGCCCTAAACCCTCAGGGGCCTTGATTCAGTGTCTGGGAGTCTGGGAGTGTGTGGACCCTGGGCCTGGGTCTTCACTTCTCAAACCATAAAAACCTAAATGGGGTTAAACTTACCTCACATGCTTTCCATTAATAAGAGACAGGACACACAGGTTCACCATGTTCCAGGATGTGCTGTTGTCGTAGCGCATCAGGTTGAGGGCCATAGCGACGTGGGAATGACAGTTATCAAAGCACAGATTGTGCTTTAATAACAGAAAAGGGTAGTTAGTGTATGTGCAAAAATCATTTACAAATATGTGTACGAAAAATGCTATTTATTACCCTACCGGTCTACATTTGTACTCCTCAGATGCATCGTGCACTGCTTTATCCCACATAGCAGCACCATTTCCACAGACTTTGTCCACATCAAGCTTCCAGTATCTGTAATACCAATAAACATAATAAAATCAACAATGAGTGCATGTAACATATTCAATCTGATGTGATCAACTCGGTAAAACAGTATGAAAATGCCTTTTTCTGATTAATAAACTTACTTTGTTGGTCTACCAAAGCCCATGTTGTCCTCCTGACAAAACAAAACAAAAAAAGCACACATTTGCTGTTACATGAGGAAGGATGGATGACTAAAGTAAAATGACTAAAATGTAATATCTTTTGAATCATCCTGCTTGTAATAAATTGAGAGAAACACTCACACTCACAATGTTCAGTTGGACAATTCCCAACTCAATTTTCTCTTCTCTCTTACTTTCTCTCCTGTACTTCCTCTAAAAATATTGGTATATTTTCAATAAATCACTGAAAAACAATTTCCTTTGTTTCATCTCAGTTCAGGCACACAAGGTGACAAGGCAAGGGGAGGATAAATAATTTTCCAGGATAACTTTTTTCTTATTTTCCATATGTTTTCCATGACTGGAAAATTGGTCAATCATTTTCAAAGGTTTTCTAGGTTTTCCAGGAGGCATGGGAACCCTGACTTTGGTGTAGGAATTAGAGGTACTTCCATATGCTCAAAAAATAATAAATGAGCCAATGTGTGCATAATAAATGCATTAATACTTTATTTAGTCTGTTGAATTAAGATCAGATCTTGGAAACTAATGCAGAATTAGGTTTGAATGACACTTGAGTGGGATTGTATGTATTTTATGTTATGTATGAGTACGCACTGAGTATATGTTGTAAATGTGCTGTCAATATACGGACTGTCAAAATACAGCCGGTCAAATGTTTCAATCTGCGACGTAGAATAAATTTGCAAAGTCCAAAAATGACACTAAAAATATAAACAGTGAAGTGTGTCAAACTCATTTTAGTTCCAAACTCCAAAATTTTAACATTATGCTTGTTACTAAATGTTTGTGCATTGCAGATCCCATTTGTATTGCACATGTATACATGATAAGTTAAGGCATAATATTAATAAAATTACACTTACTTTGCTTAAGAAAATTCTGTTTTTTCAGGTAATTCACATTTTCATAATTTTATTTTACTTTTTGGAGTTTTGACTATTTATAGGCTATTATGCTATTATTTTTTTGGTCCGGCCCACTTGAGATCAAATTGGATTGTATGTAACCCCTGAACTAAAATGAGTTTGACACTCCTGGTCTGACGAAAGTGCATTTTATTCATTCAATCTTAACCCTTTCATGCATAGTGGTCCCTACAGTGGACACTTATTCTCCAGCTGTTGTCTTGTATATTCACAGGTTTTGTTGTTTTAGTTCCATATCAGCCAACACAGTGAACACTTATGCATCATCCCATACACTGACATTCATGCCATTACTGTAACTTTGCTGTTTTTGATAAACCTGATCTGCACTAACATGTTTGAGTGTAAACCAATTGTTAATTGTTAGACTGTAATTAACAATTTTTTTAAAAAAAAAAGTTTTTTTTTTTTTTTTTTGTATATTATCTCCATGAACTAGGAAGATTATTACTGTTATTAATTATTTAAGGAGAAGGAGTGGGATTTTATAAGTTATGATTCTTCTCACTCCTTTTCGAATATGTATTATATGTCTTATGTTTAAGTGTTTTGTTTATTTATTTTCTTCTGTTTTGACATTCATATTCAAAATACATACATCAATCAATCAAATCAATCAATCAAGTGAGTCATAACCACAGGGTGTCCCATAAGTCTCCATACATAGGAGACATAATACATATGGTTCTAACATGTATTTCTTCATATTTCTTCTTTATAGTTCTTCAGCAGTGGAGGACACACATTGAAATGTGTTCCTGACAAAATGGCAGTCATATAGAGCATATTCTATAAATAAAAATGGTTTATGTCAAGAAACGTTCATTTTTCCTATGTATGGAGACTTACGGGACACCCTGCAGTATTAGAGTATGTTAAAATGTGAGAAAACATCAGATTAGCAGCATTAAAAATGTTTTTATTTCATTGTTTTCATATCACTTTCTAATATTGGGTTTTAAATACATGTTTCTGTGCTTCAAAAATAAAATGCATGGAGTAGCCAAGTGGATATTTTTGTAAATCCATGAAAAAAAAAAAAAAAAAAAAACTCAATTCCAATGTTTTTTCATGCCTAATGAGGAATAAAAACACTCAAGAAAAGATCTGGACAAAGGTTCTAATAATTCATGCATGACAGGGTTAAGGCCACAGCTCTCTGTCAGTATCCATTCAACAAGATCCAGAAAAAGGCCTTTATTTCCTGTCTCACTGCTGTTTTAATGCATCGTTGGAAGCATATATTGTGACTTTTTACATAAATGCATGGACGATCTGAGGCTGAAGAAACATACCGACACGTAGTATGATCCTGCAAAATCTCGTATGACTCCAGCAGAGGTGCAGATGCCCATGTGACCAATGAAAGGGAGCACCCACCTGCAGGATGCATAAGGAAAACACATACACAAGGAGACATGGGTCAGTTCTACATACAACCAAGTGTGGAGCATATATTTAAACAGTGGGAAACATTTAAATCAGGCGACGAATAACATGAGGCGTCTGATAGAACTCATTTGACGTCTGTGAAATAACAGGCTGCAGTTTAATCCGTGTCGTCATTGAAGCCAAAGCAGAGCGGAAACACGGCGGAGCCTCTTACGACAGAATGGGGATAGGAGTCCACACGATGCAGTACGGGTAGCGGCTGCTCTTTCTGTCGCTTTTTTGGAAATCACCGTGGTAGTTCATCATCATGTCGGTATCGTCCGCCTCCGCCATCACTGCCCCCGGAGTGACAGATGATACTGACGTACGGCGAGCGGCGCGGCAGGGGAAGCGGAAACGCGCAGTTCTCCTCCGCGTCAGTCCCTGAATGCAACACCTCGTATTTGTTTTTGGATTATTTAATTATATTCAATGAATACTTTTAAGTTGTATATTTTTTGCTTTTCAAAAACTACTGCATAGTTTTACTGATATGCGTTTTTTTTATTTTTTATTTTGTTTTCTTATTTATTTATTTTTTAGTGTTATTATCATACACTGTTCTGGAAAAAAATACGATAATTTATAGACCTGAAATCATTTTTATGAATGCACCATCAAACACAACTTGCATTGCATTTTATATTAAGTCTATATAAACATACAAACACATAAAACATAAAATAAGTCACTCGGGTGTTTTACTTGAATAAAAGTATTAATATTGCATACTGTTATGAAAGGAAATGTACAAAAAGGTTAGTATGAGGAAAAAAAAAAAAAAACATTTAAGAGCGAAATGTCCCGTTTCAGTCTACTACTGCATGTGATGAGATTATTGTGTTTATTTTTAATATTGCTGCTGCGGGCTCAGATATGGGCTGACTTCTATCACTATACTTAAGGGTCGTTCACTCATTTTCTTTATTTTCATTTTAAAAATATGCATCTTCAAAGGAGTCACCTATCTAAATTTATTTCATAAATGAAAAGTAAAAAAATTGTGTAAATGTATTAAGTGGCATAAAATGGTAATATTTAAAAGAAATGCACCTACCTTATGTTTTTTAACAGTACAATGTGATGAGTTAAAATGTTTGGTTACATTCTACCACAGTAACAGTAATTAGCAGAGAGCATGCTAATATCCAAAATATCTGAAATTTATTCCATCAAATACTGATTTCTGAATTCCCTGTAAAGACATTAATATATATTTCATTTTCATCAATTGAGGTGTGAAAAAACAATATTTTTATTTCAACCAGTTGCCATTTTGGAATAAATGTGTTCAGCAGCCTCTAAAAAAAATATTTTTTTTTTAGTAAACCTAATGCAGTTTACTTGTTACTACACAAATAAGAGGTCTCTTATTTGTATAGGCCTATATGAATATCTATTAAAAAACATCACACACAAAAATGAGTAAACCTTAACCTGTTTTTGAAATTCTGAAAAGCCTGTTTTCAGGCTTGGGAGCCTCTGTTGCCTCCGAGCAGTTTTTGGCAGCCACACTCAGCCGTTCAGTCAGCCATAGCTGTATCATTGTAACCTCCACTACTGCTGAAGCTGGGTCACCTCATTACTGTGTAGTATATAGGGCATGAGATACTCCTGCAACTACTCATGCTTGTGATGTACTGTGTTCACATTTGTTGCCTAATAGTCAGCAAAAGCAGTGAGTAGAGTAGACACTGATGAATGAGCAGGAGTCCAGAAAGTTCATGCTGTGGGCTCACCTACAGTTCATCTTTCCAACCTAGTTAGTATTGCGTCAGTACTGCTATTGGTTGTGTAAGGCACACCAACAGGACAAACAATCAGCTTATTATTAATGAACCGAAAATAAACACATATAAAAAAAATACACAAGCGGGTGTTCCATATTTTTATTCTTTGTTTGCAACAAATTTTATGACAGGAGTTCTAAAAGAAAAACAAATCAATGAACAAAGTAAACACATGGAAGCCTAGTGTTGCATGTTTTAGACTCTTTCCTTACATTGAACCTATTTGGTGGAACATACCCAATGAGCTGTTCTCTGAGCAGTGGAGGGGATGGCTCTCTGTCCTTTTTGCCCATAACTAAAGTCAGAGAAGCCTCATATAAGCAGGACCAAACAGCTGACTGTAGCAGGTCTAGTGCTAAAGCCTTGCATCATCACCAAATACTCAGCACCCAATATCATATACCACAAATTAGCATCTGTGTCCCACTCACAACAAACAGAAGTTTCTCTCTGACATTTCAAGCCACAGTTGTAACCAACTGGACTTAATTTAACACAAAATCCATTGTTAGAAAGTTAATCATTTATAAATGTCTATGTTGTTGATCTTGTCAACACTTTGATGTAGTAAAACCTCCCTCTTAACTAAAAGGAGTATAGAATGCCAAAATTATGTTTCAATGAAACAGAGAAAGCAAATATTAATCCTTGGCCATTAACATAATAGATGACAACCTTTGGCAGAAGATACGACTTGTCCCCGCCCCCCCCCCCCCGACATGTATAAACTAAACAAAACTCATCAACACAATTTATTGGACACTTAAATCTGGACATCCTGCGACCAAACCTCCAACTGAAATATGATCAGGTCTAAGTCAGAATCCTTGACTTGGGTTGTGCAGACTTTCTGAGATGAGCGGACACTGTGACTCTTTGCTCCACCTGTAGAGCAGACAGGAAATGCAGCCGAGCACTGTCTTCTGGTCTGTGATCTGATCCTCCATGGAGGACGCAGAGACTGTGTGACCACACGGACCTGAAAATAGGTCACCAAACTGCCAGCGTCACCTTCTACATGTTGCGTCTCTCCAACATAAACCTGAGGAGGGTAAGTGCTGAACTCCTCCTTCTCTGTGAGAAACTGGGGAGTGACGTGGAAGGTGCTCTCCTCACAGAGGTTCCCCCAACCACCACTCGGTGGAGGGAGACACTGAGGTGTTGTTGGTGCTTTGAAGGGGTGAGATGGGTGTTTTACTCCACCCTCCATGAATTTCTCTCCCCAAACTGGTCTCCACCTGTCCTCTCTTAGGACAGGGGAGGGCGATGCATAGTGCAGAAATGTGACATGACATTCACTCAATGTTTCTGTCTGGTAGGGGGAAATTAAGATTCAAACAGGAGCTGGGAGAGTGCTTCGTTCCTACTTCCATTCTACCGAATGGCTGACACTTTGTTTAGCTCGGCCGACACTGTACTTGTCCCTCTGAGCTGTCTTCATCATCTGAACCATCTGGGCCAACACCACGCAGGCCTGTGATGCGATAGCCCATGTTCAGCAGCATTACCTCCAAGGGATCAGCGTTCATACGCCGCTGGTTGGCCTGAGCAGCACCCTCCATGTCCTCTACGACACGGCCATTTTCAGTTTCTGTCTGCATTTATGAGGAAAGATGAGACATTATGAAGAAAGCTACCTGTTAAACAGTGGCCAGAGAAACATTCAGAACTTTTACTGAAGTAAAAGTAGGAATACCACACTGAAAATATTACACTACAAGTCTAATTTCTGCTTTCAAAATATACAATATATACAAGTTTTATCAGTACATGTACCTAAAATATAAAAACTAAAAGTACTAACTGTGCTGTAAAATGATCCCTGTCCACGGTTTATTATTATCATATTCTGGAAGATCATCATGTTTGTAGTGTCCCTGTCCTTTGAGAACCATAGTATTTCTAAAAAGTCAACTTTCATGAACTCAACTGTGACAATGCATCTTTCAGTGAAGCCATGAGGGTTTTAAAGAATTGAATTAAATTAATAATGAATAATCAATAAATATCAATCAATAAAGGAAAACTTCATCATTCTGTTCATCATCAACACATAAAAGTGACATGTTTGAAGAGAAATGTCAGGAAGGGCAGTAATCTGAAAAGTAACTAAAGCTGTCAGGTAGTGATGTCCCCATCTGGATTTTTTTTTTTCCAATCCAATTTTTTTTATGATTACTTTTGCTGATACCGATCTGATACTGATACTTTTTACTATGAAATTATGATTTAATTTATATTATTTCATTAATTATAGGTTATTATGCTATTATTTTACTTGAGATCACAATTGGGCTGAATGTGGAACCTGAACTAAAACAAGTATGACACCTTTGACTCTTAATAACTTTAATATAAATTTTGCACTTTCCAAATTCATACTGTGGGACAAATTAGAATCTTTGGCAGGCCGGTTTTGACCCGCGGGCTGTATGTTTGCCACTCCTGCTATAGCGTGTCTATGGACAAGTCCAGCAAGGGATTATACGGGGTTAGGTTCCATGTTGTACGTACCTCACGATGAGTACGCGCAGACCATATAACTGTATAAACTAAAAGTGAAACTGAAGACACTTTACTAATTCCCTAAAGGCCCCCACAGAGTCCAGTGTACTGGACTCCGTGGACGTCCATGCGTACTCGAGGCAGACTCAATGTGGACCCAAAGTGGACGTCTGCTGGACACGACCATGCAAAGCTCAATTTTTATGACCACACGGCTTCTGTGTACGCATACTTGGTGTCACACAATAGACTGCTTGGTGGGAAGTCTTCACATCGACCTGTTGTAAATGTGAAACTGGTACGCTTGACTATGAAACCTCAAACATCCACAGACAGTGCACGCGGAGTCAGCGCCGCTCACAGCACACCCGACTCTGTGGGAGCCTTATATCTCCCTCTGTTGTGCAGCTCATTTTCCTTTTCCCTTCCTTCGGAGACTCTCATTTGAAGGGACAAAACATTTGTTTAAGAGGGCATTGCCCCCTCTTGCCCATGGCCCAGGAGCTAATGCTTGTATCAGTTTTTTACCTCAGGTCTTGGGTTCCATAATCGGACGACAGGATCGATACCACTGGTGGCCAGGAAGCAGTAGCTGGGGTGTGGCTGCAGGCAGTTTACTATAGACTCATCTCCCTGCAGGATCCTCACTAGATTAGTCGTCTCCTTTTCCCAGATGAAGAAGGAACCGTCGTCTGAGCCACTAACAATGTACTGGCCTTTACTGTGGAGAAAAGGTAGAGAAAAGGGAAGCATTCCAACATGCCTGACAAGCTGTGTACTGCACTATGTTTTACTAGGAATTATCAAACTGTGCAATCGTTTTGCACTAAATTTCTCTGACAGAACCATCAATCACTTCACTGTCGACCTGTTTCAACAGGACTATCTTCGTTCTGGTATAAACAGTAACACAGCAGAGCATAACATACACAAGGTTCAGTGGAAACTGTATTGAATTACGTGTTGTGCATTACATTCCCCTGGTTTGAGTCATAGCAGGAAACCCCACAGAGCGAAGGAATGATGAAGTGAAAAGTCGTCATGAGACCATGTACAGTCCAAAAAAACATAACACTGGTATTTGAAGACGGTTTGACCTGTCTGATGAGAGTCACTCAAAATGCACTGCGGTCTGTGTGAGTGGATTTTAATTGACTAAACATACACCAGAAGCCACAGCATCAAACTAAATGCACACTGTGTCATGTGGATAGTTCTATTAATTGATCAAAATGAAACAAGTTGTCTTATCTAATAAGATCTACTATCCATGACCTGTCATCCAATTGCAGTGTTTGAGTAGCCGTAATGTTTTAAATTCCATTAACCAAGACTGATCAAACCAGATATCTAAGTTTTTAACAATTTAGATTGTAGATTGCTCCATTCACAAAGGCTCTTGACAGCCCATTGAGACTGTATCTATGAATTATATTTTGGTGGAGTTTTACTGACCTTCCGAAAAAGTTGGCCTCTTTGATGTCAGTGGTGGTGTTGCAGTGACCACAGTATCGATGCTTGTAGTCAAAGCTCCGTTCTCTCAGCACCACCTCATCTTCAGGAATTGACTCCTTCCGACTGAATGAGTGGAATCGAATGGAGCTGTTGGTCTTCTTATCTTCTGCTGGTGGAAATAAAAATATGGTAAAAACCTTTTATTACTCCATCATTCATACAAATGTACAAACTAATATAAGAAAGATGTCTGTACTTTAGAGTGTATAAAACTCATCTCAGAAAGCTAAGGGTGAATGTATATTCAACATCTGACTATACTTACTTAAAAAATGCAAGCTCCTGCAAATTAGCAAATGAACCATGTTTTCCTTTTCTCTTACCTGATTCTGTCTTGGAGAAGAGAGCAGCTTTGATGTCCTTATCCAGGGCATCACAGGCACTACTGTGCGCCTGCTCTGGAAACTTTCCTTTAAAGTCATCTAGACACTCCAGAGCTTCAGCCACATACTTGAGCTCAAACAAACACCGTGCCAGCCTGAAATGAGCCTTGAGATGGCCTGGGTTTAGAGTGAGAGCCTTCAGGCAGTCCCTGAGGGCATCATAATGGTCACCATCCCTGTGGATCAAAGACACAAACATAAACGCATAATTGCTTCGTTTAGGAGCAAAGATTAATGAGCTCCCTGCAGATTTATGGTACAGTGAGGCCTACCACTTGCGTTTCATGTAGGCGGCAGCCCGGTTCCCATACAGCATGGCATTACAGCTGGCCTGATGAATGCCTAAACTGTACAGCTGGATGGCCTGTGTCCACTGCTGCCGTGCAAATGCATCATTTGCTTGTTGCTTTATCTTCTCCAAGTGAGGAGGGAGCTCAGTCAAACTAAAACAAAGAACAGGTATTGTCAAAACAAATCAATGTGTGAAAGCATTCAGTTGGTAAAAAGCCTGTTACCTGGAGCGCATCTTGCTTCCAGCAAATCGGATATGGCTGGTTGGCAAATGAATGCCATTGGAAACACCATTAGTTGTCTTTCCATTCTGTACATCTGCAGGGAAGCCAGAGTTTGAAAAAAAATCTATAATTTACGCAATTCTTTATGTAGCTGAGTTTTGATACTGATGGCACAGACTCACCTGTTGATGTTTGGCACTTTGGAAGTAAGAAGGTGTATGGCCTCTGTTTAAATGTCAGGTCAAACAGATACACCTGAAAGAAGCATAAAATGAACAAACAAAGCAACCATTACTAGGCTGAACCAGAAACTCTTCTTACTATTCCTTGTTTGTTTAACAAAGCATTACCTGTTCCCCACCCATGTTAACAAGCAGCTCAGTGCCATCTGGACTGAAGGTGACATAAGTGGCTACCAGCACCCTCAGGCGGCTATTGTAGTCTGGGAGTTTAACAGGCAGGTGCCCTGCAGCATACATTCAAAAATGAGGTTATTCAAGCGCAAAACTCACAGTCATTTTCTAATGTTACTGCTACACAATTAAGAAAATGCATCTTATACAGAACTATTCAGCCACATATGCACCTGCAACATAATACTGCCCTGCTCCATCTGGGATGGGCTTTTGCCTTTCACAAAATGTGTGCACAGCTGCTGATGTGCTCTGGCTCATAGATTTCCTGTGTAATGAAGAAAAAAAAAAGTTGTAAAAACCTACAAAAGAAATGCCACCCCATGTTACTGCACAGTTACTATATTTATTTAACCACCACTATAAAATGACACTTAAATCAGGTGCCCATAACAAACCTATGGTTGTGAATCATCCTGATGTCATAGAGGCGTACAAATGGCCCATTGGCCCCCACAGCCAGGTAATTGTTGTCCCGTGGGTTGACAGCTAAACACTTGGCCTCGACCAGCTGACCACAGAACTCTGTCAGGTCGATGAGAACCTCAGAGTGGATGCTGTTCTGCCTCAAGTCGTACTGTCTGCAGTGAACATGAAAACAGTGAGCGGAATGTGGAAAAAAATGCCACAGTATATAGTGTATGCTGTCATTGTCATGTTCTCAGATGATTTGTCAGGCCATGTTTAGCGTGTTTGCAAGATGATTATTATCTATTGGTTAGAAAATCTGACAACAGGATGTTTTGTTGACAAATAATTACCACAAAACTGTAGCTTGGCTGATCTAGCCACTTGTACACAACTCAACTAAAAGCACTACTAATAAGATCAATTTATTTTTTAGAAATTCTGAACTTTATATGCAAGATATTTTCTGGGATTTTAACAGCATATGATTGACTGTCTGAAACCACACATATTTTTTCTTCATTTATTCTTTCTCCAAATTCCATTGTATTTCCAAACTGCACAGAAACCCTGTAATTGAGCAGAAATGTGAATAATTTCTGATCTAACCTGATGATACCATCCTCTGCAGCACTCCAGAAGGTGTTGGGCCACATAGGTGCAGTGGCGATGCGTTTGACTCTGTTGGTATGATCAGAAAACATGTGGATGGTTTCCTTCACTGTCAGGTCGTGCACATGGACCTTTGTATCAGCTGCACCTGTGACCAGAATTCTGTCGCCAGAGTGAGGGAGGAACTGTGTGAAGAAAGAAACAGTGAACTGATGAGTACATTCCTCCATGTCCTGTGACTGACTTTTCAAGTACAAAATATTTCCATTATTGCCAATAACAACAAATTAATGTTTTACTTCAATAATAAAGATCTACTCCATTGTCATTACCATAATATAGCACAGACTGACAGATTATTGAGCCAAATATTGAGCATTATATTCATATTTTATAATATTATCAAATAAATACATTTAGAACATGTTATTTTGACAAACTGAGCAATTCTGCACCATTTTGTCTTGGGCTTCTCTTTTACATACTTGGTGACCAAGTTTTTATTTTTCCTGCATATTTATATTGATTCCCAATATTGATTATCTGTCTCCTGATCAGAACCACATTCGTCTACATTTGGTGCCTACATTCCTGCAGTATAATATAGATTATGATGTGATTACTGTGCAGTAAATAGTGTATTACTTTGTATTATTCATCTCCTCCCATGGCCTGTTTCTCATTAAATGGCCAACAGTGCCACCTAAAGTTCATCAAGTGAACTTGTAACATGAGGATCATTTCCCTGTATTTACTTTATTAAAACTTACTGAGTATCCCTATAAGATAATGTGTGCACACACGGGTGACAAATTACACGAAATGCATAATTGGAGTGGTCTTTTTCAAGATGACAGTGCCACCATCCATAGGCCATGAGAAGCCACTGAACAGTTTGATGAGAGTGAAAATCATGTGAATCATATGCTATGACATTTGCAGTCACAAGATCTCAACATCATACTGTATGGGACATTTTCATACTGTATGGGAGACAGACATGTCAAACAGTGCTCTTCACTACCAAGATGAGGAAACATCTTTTGGAAGAACTGTGTTCATCCCACCTGAGTTCTGAATTCACAGACTGTAGAATCAATACCAAGAAAAACTGAAGCTGTTCTAGCAGGATACAATGGTACAGCACCTTAAGAAGAAACTTTATTTCTTCCTCATTAGTCACCCATCTGTATTTTGCCTGTAGAATACAGTTTAGTAGTATTGTATAAAGAATAGGCGAGGCAGAGTGAAGTTACTTAGCAGCACAGAACATTGTGCATACAGCATTTACATTGTTGCACACGTTACTCCAAGTTGAGTTTCATGTGTTGAACAGATGATACACATTTTAAAAGGGCAGTAAATGCATTCAAACAACACAATCAGAGTAAAAGAGAAAAATTTGTCAAACAACACATCATTCTCCTAAACAATCATTCTTACCTTTACAGAGAATATGTTTGCTGCATGACCTGTGTGCATAGTTGTAAGCTTTTTGTGTCTGAATGGATCCCAGATGATGGCATGTTGATCATCTGAGCCTGAGGCCAGAAGACTGAAAAAAGAAACACCAGGACAAGTCAAGCAACATATGTTGAGGGCTTTCACTTCTACAATTATTTTAAATCATACACTGTGAAACACTGTAAACCATCTAAAAGCCTACTAACTGTGTATATCTACATAATATAATCCAGTTTACATTGCAATGTAAATTCACAAGCCTCAAATAACCACATTAGCCATTAATTAGGTTGAAAGAATGGCATAACAACTTATTTTACAAATATAACTAAAGATAGCAGGTCTCCATTATACAGTATATGTAATGTACCAAGGGAAAATACTTCTGACATAGTCTCTGTATTACATTGTATATAGAGAGCAGTTTAACCCAGCCACCATTCTTAGGACAGAAAATACAACTTAAAATAAAGAGAAATTTTAAAGACTTACTCTCCACGTTCATTCCACTCCAAACAGTTCACACAGCCAGTATGGCCCTTTTAAAACAGACACATACATAAGCTATGTAATAACTATCAACAGAGCTAACCAACAACATTCACAAATATCCACTGTGTTCTGCTATTTTCAGTACACCTTGCCACCTCCATGCTTGCTGTCTCACCTGAAGCTCAGCCTCTAGTCCAAGCCTCTTGATGAAGGGATCAGTCACATGATAGATCCTCTGGAAACCTGACGCTCTCTTGTCCTAAAACAGGAATTGAAGTAGGCATCAGGCTTGTAAAAGAATAATATACCAACACCTTTTTTCTAGGTTAATGTAAATGGACGAGTTCTTGCTAAAATATCTCAGATAAAAACAGCTGATTAGATGCTATGGTATCTGTTTACTTACCCTGATCTGCCTGTGCAGAATATCTCTGGTGATGTTGACAGTAGTCATGGTCTCTCCACAAAACATAAATTAGGGTTTTAGCTGGAGGATCCAGGGGTCAAAGCTCAGATGACATTTATCCTGTTTCTTCAGAATGAGCTATAAAGAAAACATGAACACTAAGCACAATATGTACTGAACTGTAATTTTACATTAGTTTAGTGTCAGTTTAAGGGAAGGCCAGGGTTGTTAGTACGCATTGAGGGTTGTTTATAAAGAGCTGTACATGATGATTTCATTTTATTTTAGCTGGTCAACAGAGTTTTTTTTTTTATTTCAGCGGAACAAACTGGGCTTGCTCAGGGCAGGATAACGTTACTCCAGTTCATTAGCTAGTGCTAGTTAGCTAATATAAGCTGGCTTCAGCGGCTCTGTCAGATCTAAATCGTCTCACTGTTCTATTAAACACTGCCAATTATTTTAACTTTAAGGCGCTGGTAGTCTGCTAGAAAGCTCAACCACCAATACATCAGGCCTTTTAAAGGGCTGTCGTTTACCAAGTAGCTGGCGTTAGCGTATTTGCGTTTACCTTGCTAGCTAAACAAAACGTCCACTTCACGTAACGTTAACATTTACAGCTCTCTAATTATAATTTACCACTGAGGACGGAATCTCACCAATTTCCTTGAGGCAAAAAGGCTTCTGTCATGAGATGTCCATTTAATAAACGTGATAAATCACACTCTCTGTGAGTTTGTTGACAGGAATCTCGCTAATACCTTCTCTTGACTTCACACAAACCCTCCTCCCACTGCACAGCGTATCACGCAACTTTGTTCCGCTGCTAAACACGCAAATCATTTCCGCTCTACGTTTATTTCAAAATAAAAGCACTGTGTCCGCATCAACTGCTAGAACTGCGATTTATTAATGCAATATTGTCAACTTGTCTATATGTTTTAAATTAAGACTTTTTATAATACCTCAGTGACCTTACTACATTTGTATATTTTCTTTTTATTATATCTTTATGTATCTATATTTTGTACTATTTTTCCTATTCTTTTCTTTTTCTATTGCTTAAGCTGATTGTTCTTATTTTATTGTATAGTCCTTTGTTAATGCAGAACAAATGTTGCCTGTATGTGCGAAAAAAGTTTGTCTTGAACTATACTAACATATAACATTTCTATATTAGTTTAAGCATTTACATGTCGTCAAATATCATAAATAATGAACCTTTTAAGGAGTAAGGACGACATTTAGTGGCGTAAAAGTGATATATGTGTTCAGAATTATTCCAGATATTTATTTGATAAGTGAATCTAAAATATAATGCTTCTTTAAGATAAATGCTATTTTCACACTCCTGTTATTCCTAAACTATGTATATTATCCAATTACCATCCCAATTCATGGCATAAATGAAGTAAACATTTTCAATTCTTTATTCTGTATATTCTCTTTGTTTTCACTGAAAGAATGAATTGATACCTATGCCATCTGCCACACTTCCCACACATCGATCCAACACATTAGGCAATAATATAAATGTACATTAAAGATACCTCTGACATACCGGGTACAAATACTGTGTCAGCATTTGTGCTATTTTCTCTTTTTATGTCATCCAAAGCTCTTCTTTTAGTGTGAGGCTGATAAGTGAAAAGCACAAGTTTGAAATGGGGCAAATGCAATATACTTTGAGATTATACGGACGATACAGGCTTCTACAATGATAAAAAAATACATGTCTCGTATTTTACTCACAACATGCACCCAACATGATATTCATATTCAGTGTTAGACATATTTATTTCAATTTATTAAGCCAGTTAAAACCTTACAAAAGTGTCATTTTCTTAATCTAGCCATTTTAACGCATCGTGATGGGGTTCATTTGTTTTAAATTACTGTAATTAAATTTGGTCACGTGACATACGAACCTGGTCGTCTTTATTTCTACCAGCGGCAATGTATTTCATCGAAGCGTTTAAGTATATAGCTATTTAAACTTAGAGGGTGTGACATACATTTTTACACATTGCTAAACCATTTAATTGCTATAATTGCTGCACATAAAATCTTCGGCGTTTTGCTGACAACGCGGTTCAACGTTGTTCGTCGGGCGGCGCTGTGATACAGAACAAACAGCCTTTGTGTCTTTGATGGGTTGTCTGCCATCAGCAGCGATCAGTTGGCTAGCGGAACAACAGCAGCAGCAGCAGCGGATGGTTCAGATTCGGCTTCGGTTACCAGCCTGAAACCGAGATTTGTCACCGCATTGTGTGTTTCTGTGGAGCAAAAGGTAAAGAAATGTTTTTTCTGCAGCACGGATAGCTAGTATGGCAAGGCAAATTCAACCACAGAAGTGAACAGTGATTTTAAGCGTACACAGCAAGTTAACTTGCTAAGCAAACGGCAACGTAGCTTTAGCTGTTAGCTAGCTAGCTTGTTAGTCGGAAACGGATTTGTAATGGATTAGCTTACATGGTTAACGGTACAGGGCATCGTAGTACCAAAAAAGCCAGTGTAGCTAATCATGAATACATACAGACGTTATCGCATGTTTTAAGCCTAGACTCATATACTTGTTTAGTCTAACAGAATTTTCTGAACTCGTTACATATTAAATTAAGCGATTAGTCACGGTAGCTGATAGCTTGGGTTGGCTATTTAAGCTCCAGCGAGTCATTTCCTTTATGAATTAGCCTGTGAAGAGGATTAGTTTTTCTGTATCACGCAGGGGTACATGATGTTACACTGCATGTATTCATCACTAATCTTTATTGTTGCTATATAAGATGTATTACTTCCGGCGGGCCATTAAAGATATAAATGTTCTAACCGATTATGTAATGGTACAACATGTGCTCATGTTGTTATTCTGGTTGTCCTCGGGGAAGTCTGTCGAGATTGTTGACGACCTGTGAAGAGACAGACAAGTTTGATTGGGGGATATGTCACCCATGAACCAGCAGCTAACAACTTTCAACATACAGTAAACTTGGTGTCTGCTTCTTCACAAACGGTCAGGTTTATTCACTACTTCAAAAGAGAGCACAATAAATTCTTACATAAGCATTCGACTGAAAAGCACAAGTAACGAAGTCAAATGAAGGAATTTGGCTTGTGACAGCTGGTATGATAGTATTTTAAACAATGTTCATGTTTCTCTTGAGTGTTATACATTAATATTTTGTTTCCCTTATTAGGTGGCATAGTTTTGTATGGAATGACAACCTCTCAGAGATATATTGAATCCAAACCAGCAGGTAAGAAAACATCTTGCTATAATAGTACACAGCATATGTACAGCAGGGTTTGTATAATATGTAGTATGATTCCATTGTTCTGTGTCTCAAATACACTTCAGCTAGGTTTGCTGACATGGAGTGGCAGACGCCAGCTGTGTCAGAGAAGTTCCAAAGCCGATTTGGCCGCCGGCCTGGAACATCGGACAGTGGGGACACTGGTCTAGGCACCTCGGCATCTGACAGCACAGAAGGTGATGACTCTTGCTTGTTCTTCCCCTGCATGAAGTATTGTGCAACACTGTTTTGAAGTCTGACATGGAACAGTGGAGCTTCCATTTTCACTCAACAAATGAGGACTGGGTAGTTTAATAGTTATTGCATTGAAGTCATGTGCTGGACTATAAGTCTATTTTTCCCAATATGGTTGTTATTAAATACTCAAGCTTTTCTCTGGACATTTAAGATGTCTTTGAAAATTGTGAAAACGGACTATAATCTGTGTTTGAATGTTGTGAGTGGCTGTGCCCATTATATTCATCCTAAACCCTTGTGCTGTGGTGTGGCTGAGAGGACCTCACATTTGTGTTGTGTATTGGTATTTATAGAGTGAGAGAAATGCTCATGATCCACTTTGAGTTCTCTACAGATTTGCAGAGGTAGATTAAAGTCCAGGCCAAATATGCCCTGAGGCTTATGCTGTGCTCCTCTGGTGTTATGGCTAATTGGGAACATGGGGCAGGGGATACCAGGACTAGAAAATGAAATGGAAATTAAAGCCTTGTTCTGTTGTGATATGCTTCAGTCATAGACTTCAACAGTATTTTAATAAATGGGGATGTTCCCCAGGCTGTTTTTGTCATGTACAGTGTTTGCTTACAAGCATTTAAGAGCCTGTAAGATGTTTACAAGAAGTGAAGAAGAGTGTTCTTCAGCAAATAGAAACATCTTATTAGATACTTGGAAACGATACATCATTAGCTTTGCATGATATGGTCCAACTGTGATGATGTTGTATAATATTGTGTTGTCCATGTGATGTCTTAATGCTGTCCATTTTATGACTCAAAGTAATCCTTACAATCCTCAGTTGTTTGTGTCGTTGAGTACACTACTGGTGCTAGCACTGCTTTGTCTGGGCACTTAAACTGACAGCAGTGCTTAGCAACATAACAATTAACCCCATATTTAGCCTCAATAACGACCCGTTGTAGATTACAAAGCATACGTAGTATAAACACAACTTGTAAACCCTCAGGCTTTTTAATTAAAAACAAAATAGATATGGCTTCTTAAGGTGTTTTGTGTTTATTGAAGTATTCCATTTTAAATCTGTGGCTAGTTGTTTTCATATAATTTGTGGCAACAGGAATGTCTTAAGCAGAACATTTCCTAAATGTTTGCTCAACAGTGTAGTTAAGACTTGTTCTGGCCAGTCTTGAATCAGTCGAGCCTTTAGGCTTGTGTTCAACTTGAAAGCTTCATCTTGCTTCCATAAGTATTTTATAAAATCCAATCATTATTCCTTTTGTGATTAAAAGGAGTTATTGCTCAAGTCTGAGCAGGAATAAAATGTCCCGTTCTCTCTTTGACTTTGGATGTACATGTGTGTGATGTGTGGAAGAGTGGGAGGAGGCAAGGTGCTTAAATAAGCGGCTCCCACAGATCACTCTGTAACTTGAGAGGTGGGCTATAAATACCCCTAACCTTTCCTGTGTGTGCCTGTTTGTGTGTGTTTGCTCAGAGCTTGGTACAGGCTGGTTTTGGGTGTTTGAGGACAATACAGCTTTGGGCACAGGGCCTGCCTGCTGCACTGCTGTCAGTCTTAGCTTCAGAGTTTGACTCGTTGCTGCTTAGAAATGCACACAGCAATCTTCGGTTTTGATTCGAAGTGTCCAGCGGGTCTTAGAAAAAATGCCGCACCCAATAATATGTCTGTTGCGTTGGAGTAAATTCCAGGTTTACAGACTTCAGCAGGTCTTTCAGGTTGGTAAAGCTGTTGAAATTGGAGTTATGTAACTTTGTTGGCTTGTGAAGATGTCTGTAGGTTGGCTGTAGTGATCTTTATGTTTTCCTACAGCTGGGGCTCTGAGGTTTCCAAATGCAGACACCTATCATTATTGTGCATGCTTTATGGAGTGGATTGGGTGTGTACTTTAGAAGCTGAGGGTTCTTATCTGTGTATCTTGTTGAAGTGATTTAAAGATTCTGCTAATTAAAATGTCTAAATGTTAATCAACAGCTCTGCTGTAACTTCATTTTCAGCTAATTATGACTAACAACAGGAATAATAATAGTAATAATTTGATAACAATATTACAACTAATAACATTATATCAAACATTTCGTCCAAAGGTTTAATTCTGTGCTATAGCTGAAGTATAGATTTAAATGTTCTCACTATATCAGGCCTGTTAGAGACAGTTAATTCTTCCAGTGGTGACACCTCATCATCAAACTAGGCCACCCATAAACCCTGCTGCATCTACTTTGTATCACTGACTCAAAATAGAGAAAATGGCTTACAGCACTGCTCCAGATATTCTGCACTGATTTAATGAAGCATATTTGTATGTAAAATAGTGAGAAGTATTACTAATTACCATTTCTTTTTTTTCATTCTTTACAGATTTCTGCAGTTCCAGCAGCAGCCCCTCCTTTCAGCCTATCCGCAGTCAGATCCCCATACCCACTGCACATGTCATGCCATCCACGGCCGGAGCCCCGGCCTCTAAGCCCCAGCCATGTGCCCATGAGGAGTCCCTATCCTCTGTGGAGGCACACAGGTTTTCATCTGGCTCTAGAACGCCGAGTGGCTCTACCTCAAAGTCTTCGTCTCTCTCCAAATCTGCATCTTCACCCAACTTGGATGCACAGACTGGTGTGGGAGGTGATCTTGTGGTGCCAAAGCCGGACTGCCTGAGCCGCTACAGGAGTCTTGTCAATGGGCTGGACCACTCACTTTTCCCTATGGATCACACGCGGGTGGATGAGGGCCAGAGGTTTGACACGCCTGCTGTGGAGCCTACACTAAATCAGTCCGCCCTGCTGGGGGGGTTATGCCCTGATGTCAGATTCCGGTTACAGGCGACAGGGATTAGAGACGCCCCAGACTGTATGTCGGAGGCCTACAGAGGAGGCATGGAGCACAGCTATAAGGTTTTGCCTGAAGCAAGACCTGGCATTCCCGGCACAGCAGAACCCTCTAATCAGAGAGTCAGTCAGCCTGGTGGAGCCGGATCTCCTGGCGTTTATACAAGTCCTCTGAGCCTACAAACACAGGCTCTGCTAAGGGAGCATTCAGGCTCCAAGGGTTATGACCCACTGCGGCAGGACAGATGTAGTGACCTCTCCAGCTGGCAGCAACAACAGCAGCATAAGCAGCAACTGGAGAGTTTACGTTTACAAGTGGAACAAATGCAGGTAAGCATTTATTCTAAACAGGAAGATACACTAGAGACACACCAGAGGTGAAGAAGTAAACTGGTGACTGCTGTGATTTTTAATTGCTTACAACAGTGTTTTTGTGTGATGCACAGTTTGCACTGATGTCACTTTTTCACATGATAGCACCTCTGGGTGAAAAACAAAGTTGCTTTGAATGTTATGAATAGGGTGGGGTGTATATTGAATGGAAAACAAGTGAGAGGTCAGCGGGCTGGATATGCTGGAATGAGGCCAGTTTTCCAACTCAAACATAGAAACATTGGAAAAAAACATACACCAAAGAAAACAAAACAAATCCACAACAATTTGGAATCCCCAAAGGATTTTCTGGTATCTGTTGTTGAGTTTCTAAAAACAGATTATGGGTGGATGTCCCCATATATCAGATACTGTGAACAGTAGATTCAAATACAAAATTCAATTTGACTCTGTTTTCTTTAGCTATAATGTTCTTTAAATATTCCCATGCAAATCCAGGATTATCTGTTAAAGCTGTGTGAGTGTGGCATTCATTCATTCATAGTGATAGATTTTTTTTAGAGCACATTAATGTTTGGCAGTGCCTTCAGTGTATGTTGAAGAAAGACCTAAAATAGTGAGTGAGGTGGAATTACATTCATGTCTAAAGACAGATTGGCACTACTTGATATTCACAAGGTTTTATTCATTCCCCTGTTGAGGGTTGTACTGTTGCACTGTTAATGTTTGAAACATCAGTGTCTGATTACTCAGAGTTAATAATTAGTTAACCCTTCACAAATAAATTAATTTAGTAGTGGTTATCAAATAACAGCAAAGACTTAAGTTAATCGTCATCATAAAGAAGAATGATGTGAGAAAGAGATTAGATATCTCACTCCAGCTACTTCAGTCATTGGCTTTGGAAACTATGGCTTTTTTTTACTATGTGTATGATCAAGCAAGTGACTTTGTAATTTTACTAACTCAGTGTGGCATTTTACTTGCAGGCAGGCAGGTGATCCTTATTTTTTGAGCCCTGCTGTTGTCATAGCCACTCTGATTATCTAGTAAAACTTTAATCTTCATGGAAGGGTTTTAAATGAAAAAATTTTGATGAGTTGTTTTTTGATCTCTTTTGGTAATATAAGTAAGAGATCAGGTGTCACTAATGCAGATTCCTTGGCTGGTTGCTCTGTGTTTTTAGACATTTGTTTGTAGAAAGATAAGTGGATGGATGTCAGTTGTGCAGAGTCCTTGGGATTCTTTTAATTGTTGTATATTTCTCAACACAGTGTTAACCGCCATATATATCTGTCTCTCTTGGTCCAGTTAATGAGTGGTGGGGTGGGTCAGTACCCGTCTATGTATTCATCATCTGCACACTCAGACTCTGGCAAGTGGGACGCTCTGGTAAAAGCCAGCGAGAGTCTGTTGAAGGAGAAGGAGCTCATCATTGAGCGGCAAGTGTTTCTTATAACTACATGAAGAAATTGAGTGTATAAATGTTTCTGTATGAGATAATCTTACCACAGTATTACTCTGCTTTATCTTGATGTTTTAGTTTTTGATGATGATGGTTGGATTTGTTTGTGATGTAGACAAAAGCAGCACATGGCCCAGTTGGAACAGCGACTGAGGGAAAGTGAGCTACAAGTCCATGGAGCCCTCCTTGGCCGGGGGACGTCTTATGGAGAAATGTGTATGTTACGCCTACAGGTTAGTGAGAACATGCTCCCACAAAACAACACTGTGATTACATATTTGTCACCTTATAAACAGTTTACTCCAAACCAAAAACTTACAACTATTTGAAGCTATTACTGAGTATTATGTTGTGGATTTTTCAGGAGGCTCAAAGGGAGAATGCGTTCTTGCGGGCGCAGTTTGCTGAGCGTACTGACTGTGCAGCTCTGGAGAAAGCCGACGCAGAGCGCAGACTCGGGGCTGTCGAGGCCGAGACTCGCCGACTAACTGACAGCTTGAAGGAAACTTGTGAGAGGCATGCAGAGGAAATGAAGAAACAGGAAGAGAGGGTATGTGTAAGCTAAAACACATCTTCATGCATGTTGTCAGCAAATTCATAAGAAACAAACACTAATACAAAGAAAACATTTTCACACTGAGCAGCAGCAACAGGGGACATTCAAGGTTTAAAGATAATTTACTTTGTTTTGAAAGTTATTTAATGGTTTCATTTAATAATTTTTTAATGTTTTCCATCCCTATATTTTATAATATTTTCCAATAAAGCATATTTAACCTTAATCTAAATAGTGATAATGTTGTGGACTCAACCTCATTGGACCTTTGTGTCTCTGCAAGAACTGAGAAGCAGGAGATAAAGTAAACAAAGCTTGGCATTTGGCAAACATTTACAGCTAAAGTTCACCTTCCGTCTTTCATAGTTTCTCTATAACAGCAACTATTTGTTACATTACACATTTTATCTGTTTGTGCAGATCCGCAGTCGAGATAAGCACATCAACAACCTGAAGAAGAAATGCCAGAAGGAGGCAGAGCTGAAGAGAGAGAACCAGCAGCGTATTGAGACTCTGGAGCGTTATCTCGCTGACCTGCCCACCTTGGAAGACTATCAGAGCCAGAACAAGCAGGTAAGGATAGTTCTGCTTTACGTTCATCCGTTTTCATCTCATTTCAAGATTTCTGAATCGTTACTTTTAATCTGGAACATGTTTTCTTACAGCTTGTAGAGGCTGAACAGCACGTAGCTGAGCTGCAGGAGAAAGTCAAAGAACTGGAGGTCCGTCTAGAGGTGACGCACTCCCAGCTTCGGGAAAAAGACGCTCAGCTGGAGGAGCAGAAACGTAGAGAAAGAGACCTGCTGACCACCATTACTGAGTATGTAGGGATTTCTCTGGGTTTTCAGAGGTTTTCGGGGCTCTGTGGGTTCCAGCATTTTTCTTAATTTTGTGCAAGACTTGGGTGACGAGGTGGTGGATTTGGGACAGTAAGATTCGACATTTTTCAATTTGAAGTGTCATAACACTTAGGATCCTTATTGTTACCATATTATTTGGACAAAAGTTTGTAAAAGTAATAAATGTCCAAAGTACTCATACTTGCTCAACAAGTCCACTGGGGCCAATTGAATCCATTAGATCTGAGGAAAAAACTCATTTGGTTAGTTTTGCTTTTCAAACACATTTTGGATGTATTTGGTGTATGTGGTGCCCAAAATGTCATAGTAGGGAAGACCCTGGTATGTACACACAAACCAAATATTTTCTGTGGCCAACATGTTTGTCTTAACTCTCTCTGCCCAAAGTGACATAAATAACTGTGCATAATGCATGTTGTGTGTTTGTCTTCATCAGTATGCAGCAAAGGGTGCAGCAGGGCCTTGAGGATGGTGCCAGACTGCCTTCTCTGGATATTGAAAAACTCAGAGGGGAGAATAATGCTTTGAGAGAGGAGCAACAGAGACTCAAAAAGGTCTGTTGTTAGTTATATGTTGTGCTTGTTTGTTTTTTATAAAGATCACCTAGTGGAACCTCATACTTAGAGCCCTTTCAAACACTGATGACCATTAATGTCAGTTCCCTCTGCTCTGCCTTCATACCCTTGTTGATCAGTGTGATCTGGGTTATTGAGCTTAGAGGAAGTTTATTCAGTTCAGTTTTACTCACAGAGAAGTTTCACTTCTCTGAAAGTAAGATGTGTTGAGGTTAGTGCGTGTAGTAGCAAACTGATCATCAAAGTGCAACTCATTTCTCATTGTTCCTCTGTAAAATCGGCTCATCTGCAAAACAGAAACTTCAAACACACACTTATCTGAACAAAGCTCAAGTTAGAACCTCATCAAGGTGCAGGAAATGGAAGAGAAAGAGGTTAATGACACTTGACAGTACTGTTGTGTTATATTATTGTTTAAAAGCTTTCCTCTTTTCTCTGAAGGTTATTGAGAAGCAACATCGGATGATGGAACAGCTTGGCTCCCAAATCCAGGTATTTACTCATGGGCAGTTGCACTTTAGTTGTCTTGTACAGACTTAATGAGTGAACACGTTTCAGTTAACTATGTAAACATATTCCTTAATTCTAGAATGTCAAAACAGGAAATTCTTAAGATTATAAACAAATTTGGCAATTACTTTGTCTCATTGTCACAGTATAACAGAAGGCGGCCTTGTTTTGAAGACGCATTCACTAAACGGATGAAATTTTTAGCCTTTTCACATTTTTTAATTTTTTTGAGATGCTCTTGTCCTGAAGTTTGTGTTTCCTGGGTTCTGTGTGCAGGCTTTAGAAGAGCAGATGTCTCAGGAAGAGAGCAGCTCACAGGCTCTCAGAGAAGAGGTGTTAGCCAAAGAGCAGAATGTGTTAGAGCTTCATGCAGCCATGAAAGAGGTGAGCCCCAAAAACCCATCCATAAAGAACAAGGCCTTTACATACTGCCTAACTGCTCCCCTTACTCACTGCTGACCCCTGTGTTTCAGCTGTCGGCCCAGAACCAAGAACTGATGGAGCAGAATCTGACCCTGCAGGAGCAGATGAACGATCCGGAGCGGAGGAGCAGCGACCAGGCCTCCTCGGCCCTGCAGCCGGCCGGGGCTCGGCTCACACAGAGGCTCCATGCAGAGATCGCTTCCTGCCTCAGTGACCTGCGCTCGCTGTGCAGCATCCTGACCCAGCGAGCCCAGGGACAAGACCCCAACCTCTCCCTGCTGCTCGGTCTCACATGTGGGTATTTCTTTGTCTGATTTATGATACGAAGAGAATTATTTAGAATCTGAAATTTGCACTTTAGAATATATTTAGTGAAATTTCTACAGGTCTGGGATTATAAAGTAATGTCACTTTCCTAAAATAGCATTGAGTTCAGTCATGCTTTTTAATGGTTGATGGTTTTCTTTTTTTTTGTATAGATGATATTGTAGAAGTGCAAAACCCACATGAAACCAGTTATCAGTCAGTAACCACTGATGCAAACTGTGCAAACTGGTCAACTGGTGTAGTGCAAAGTGGGTGATGGGCTGTTGTGACATGTTCTCATCCAAAAAGCTACTTCTGCAAGTTATAGTAATTATCTGACATTGACTCTGTGAAAGTTCAACATCTGTTTTAAGCTTAATTTTAATCCTACTTCACTTTGTGTGAGAAAACATTCAAATAAAAAATGAATTTAGGTATAAATGTATTAGATCAGTAAACAGTATATGGCATGAGCATGAAATGGATCTTAATCTGATCATTTACACTAGTCTTAAAGTTCTTCCCTTCAAGATGTTGAAACCTACAGAAATCCTATTAATCATTTGTTAACTTCCCATATTTTGTAACACACAGCTGTGTTTGGTCACAGTAAATTAAAAGTGCTGAGAAAGGGTTTTTTCCACTGATGTGTGTGTGTTTTCATTTTTTTCAGCACCCCCTCCTGTGACAGAGCAGGATGAAGACTGGATGAGTCCAGAAGTGCTGCAGAAGAAGCTGGTTGAAGCTCAACAGCTCCGTCGAGATGTTGAGGAACTTCGTAACGTCATATTGGATCGCTATGCACAGGACATGGGCGAAAACTGCATTACCCAATAACCCCTCCACCCAGGACATGGAAGAAACCTGTGAAAGCCCCACGTCACCTCTTAAGCAGCTAAAACGGGCTCATCATTCACACCGAGTTACTGAATCTCAGAAGAGGACTGGATTTTTAATTTTCTTAGAACGAGGACAGAGGAAAGCCCAAATGGTTTAGCTTCTACTTTTCTCACTGGCTGTAAGTCGACTCTGAAGCCCGCCTGTAGCTCAGAAACCCTCCCACCCCCCCTTGAGTTCATCTATTTCAGTCCAAGGGCTAACAGAAAATAACTTACCTCTAATACTTGATCCTTAAACATTGTGTGTGCGTGTGTTTTTTTTTGTTTTCCTTGATAATGACATGATACTGTCAGTTACCAAACAGTCTTATTCTGTCTTCCACCTTAGTGGATAGATATTTGTGTAGGAGTCCCACGAATATAATTTATTCAAATCTTAATTTCCTTCTCGAGGGAAATTATCAAGTAAGTGGTTGACAATCAACTGAGAATATTTTAACCTCTTCAATGCTTTTAAGTGAATTCACAAAGGAAACGTTACTAACACGCCATTATTTAAAATGGTGAACGGTGTAACATTAGACTCTGCTGTGAGGTAGAAGACTTATTAACAGAACGGTTTGATACCAAATCAGTGCTCTCACACCATCAGGCCTACGACAGCTCTGTTACCAAAGAAACTCTCGTCGAGCGAGTCTGTGAATGTTTGTGAACGCTTCTCTCTGCTGCAGACCTGGTTTCTAAGTGAAAAAAAAAACAACCAACATGTGCCTTTCTGTCACGTTTGCAACCGCAATGCTGATTCATTTTAGACCAACACCAAGGGCTGTTTGCAGCAAACTCTTCCAATATGATCTTTCTCAGTGTATCACCGGTAGGATAGTCAATACATTCCCTGACTCTGAATGTAGTAGAAGGCTTTGGGCTGTGAGTACAAGCCCCAGCACTGTTGTTCCTGGTAGACAGAAAACATAACTGAATCCTATGATGTATGAATGACCTGCCGTGTGCACAGTACACAAGTAACTTCAAAGTATACCGTACATTTACGACTGATAACGGCTGACTCGCATTCGACAGAGACTGAAACAGTATTAATCTTCAGTATTATTTATTTTTCTTTGTTTGCATTGACAACGTTCTGGGTTTTCCTAATGTGTTGCTGTAATAATGTGGAAACGTGTTTGATCAAATTTTGCATCCACAATGTGTAAAGGTCCCATGAAGTGACTTTTAGATTGTAATTTATTTCTGTTTGGTGTGTTTAAGATGGATTTAATGCGAGGAGGGTTGTGATAGGTGAGATTTCAGATCGATGACAGTCTGTGAGCGTGTTTTAATCTGATGGGGTTGGCTGGATCACCCCATGTACCGATCAGACTGTATTAGATGGAGTTTAAAGTCTTTTTCCTGTTTGCTTAATAAGCCATTTAAAAAAAAAAACTTGACACTTTACAGGGAGAGAAAGGGATTTTATTGTAAAGATATGCAACTGTTTTTTTTTTTTTGCGTATTTGTTATAAAATTACACAGAATAATACTCCCAGGGACACACAAGCCATTTTTCATTTCATGGGACCTTTAAACTTGAGTAGCACAAGATTTGTCTTCAGGCTCCGCATGCCTTAACATCTCAAATGTTTTGCAAAAGGGAAAGATGTTTATATTTTCTTACTTTGTTCTTGTTTGTATTTGCATATTTTAGCAATAAAGATTTTCAACTATTTCTTTTGTCTGTAAGCAGTACTGTACACATTGAACTGACTGACATATCAATGCTGGTCACAATATCAGCAAATCTCTACTCATTTTATGGATGAAAATAACTCAACACAGCACTTTATTGTCATATCATTCTTAAATTTGCCATACTGACATAGGGTAAACTGTCTGACATGACTACATCATGGCATTTAAAAATTAATATTAACATTCAGAAATTAATAATAGAAATAGGATATGTGCACCTTCATTCAGCCTGTTTCTAAGTGTGTAAAGTGTTTTTTAGGTTTATGTCACTTCATTGCTTCTTCCGCAGCAGCAGAGACGTATTAGTTGTGAGTCCACATGACTGAAGCGTCTGACAGTTGTCAACAAAGGTGCATTGTGGGTATGCACTGATTATGTCATAGGCAGGTAGGTCATCACCCCTGTAATAAAATGAGAATAAACCATTACTGTCACATAATGTTTTTTCTGCACAGAATGAAAAGACTTAAATAATAGAGACCATTCACTTTCATCAAAAATGTGATGCACTAATTGATCACCTACTTTTAAACATATGATGCAATCAGATGATATTCAGTCAAGTTTACATGACTAACTTCCTTCTCATTCTGTAATTGGTTAAGGGCCTAAACACTAATCTATTTCAGCAAGTAAATAAAAACAAAATAAGACAAAAAATGTAAAAATCACAATCAGTGCATCTCTACTTAGAAAAAGTCTTACAGTTATATTATTTTCTTTACCTTTAACTGGTGGAAAATGTAACACTTTATTCTGACAAGTAATTGTACCATTATACATATGAAAAATAGAGCTGCGAATATGTTTCCATCATACTTCATTCTGCAATTCTTATGAAAACAGATACTGAAGTCATCATATATGATTTGGTGAACATTGAAGAACTCATCCTAAAATGAAAGTACTGACCTGTGTTTGTCCAGATACTGGCGGAGGTGGCCGATTGTTTCTGAATAGCTCATTTTTAAGACGTAAGTGTGATCCCCGTCTTCTGACCTGACCTTCAGTGTGATCACGTCATGGGAAGACGATGGCCGCTCAGAGTTTAGCGTCAGTAATCTGTTGACGGTGACACACATCAGTATATATGTGTGGAGAGGCTGCTGGTAAATGACTGTCAAATAATATGGTAATTTAACATAGAAGCTTAAGAGTAAAAATATAAGAAGCAATATTATATCATTATAAAATACAGTTTCTTTATGAGTAGCTCTGGGGCTGATATGAGGTCACAGATCTGCAGAACCATCACAAGACGTGAACTGATCATGTTGACCTGCCCTATTTTTCAGACCAGTGCATACAGTAATCTCCACAATCTCGACTATCAGCTGCCGCGGCCAAGTCGGGATTTTAATCAGCCTTTACATCATGTATTCAGACTGCACATTTCCATTGAACTCAATAAACTATGTTTTTCTTGTATTTTCAACATGGTTTTAACATCGTAAAAACATTTTTAACCCTCCACATATATGATTTGGATACAGTATGATGTTTGCAGTGAATTAATCAACAAATACATGTTTTTTTTATGGATTTACTTTACTTTTTTAGGGGAATCAAACAAAACTGGCCCAAAACTTTCCAATCTGGCCTGTGGGATAAATTTTTGAAATGCAAAAAATACACCGAATATATTAATAACACTGGTCTACAATTTTTTTTAGAAATGATTTGCTTCAGAGATTAAATGTGCTAAATGTTACGTATTTTAATGAGATTAATTGGAAAATAAATGACGAAAGTGCCGGTTTGCTGATGTTTTCAAGGTATATGATTAAGTGTTATTACATATATATATATTGGTTTATGTACATTTATATAATAGTTTTATAAATCTTCCATGAAATAGAACCTGTAAAGTGAATGTATTCTAATGTGCAGACAGTGTTTTGAAGTAGATCTTGTAGCTCTGAGACAAATATTCCTTTTGAGTCAAACCCATTCTCTCATTAATTCTTGAATTTCTCATTTTGACCCAAGGGTGTACCATGGAAAGTTTAGCCAACCAGCATTTTTTACTTGATTTTTCTTTATCAGTGACTCTCATGTGGTAAAATTTCATTACTTTTATTCTGGAAGCATTTTCCTTGTAGACCAGCGTAATCAAGGGTCCTAAAGTCAGTTTAGCTCAGGCACCACATGCAGCCCAATTTGATTTCAAGCGGGTAAAATAGCCACTAAAATATAATAACCCATAAATAACGACAACTTCAAATGTTTTCTCTTTGTTTTAGTGTAAAAGAAATATAATTACATTAACACACTGTTCTTTCACCAACAATGTGTGAATAATCTGAGCAACCATGTACAACCTGAAATATCTTAAGAGAAGTGGTGCAATTTTAACAATATTCTGCCTGTTACTAAATGTTTTGTGCATTTGTAGATCCACTGTGATGTATAAGTTATAATGTACATGTGTAAATAATAAGTTGAGACATAATGTTGTTGATTTTGCACTTACTTCTCTGAAGAAATTTCAGGTTGTTCATGGTTGTTCATGTTATCCACAGTTTCTTAAAGTATTATTATTGTATTTTCATAATGTAATTTTCATTTTTTCACTTAAAAACATAGATAAAAGTTTAGAGTTGTCTTTTTTTTTTTAATAGGTTTTTATATTATTATTTTACTGGTCTGGCTCACTTGAGATCAAATTGGTCCGTGTGTGGCCCCTGAACTAAAATTAGATTAAGACTAATTTCTAGAACTAAAATCATCTGTCAGAATGTGTGCTTTTTCAATAACAGATGACAGTGTTTTGAGTACCTCTCCTTCATTTCCTGCAGCGTCGGAGTGTCTATGAGGATCACAGAGCTGCTGCTTTGGGCATCAGATGAACCCTAATAAAGGTATTTGGTTAGATGAACATAACTGCAGCGAGAGGGTGTTCACTACAAGTACAGACAGGCCTGATCACTCTCTATAACGTTCATCTGCAGCACATATAAATCCACAACAAGTCCAAGAATGTGTCTGCTGCTCACCTGCAGGGTACATCTCAACGAATCCCTGATATCAATCACTCGACCGGCTCTGACGACCACCTTCGGCAGCTGGTTCAGGAACTGATCCAGGCTCAGTTTGTCACCTGTGAAGCGCAGGAAAACATGAGGGTGAATTAGGCTGTTTTTAAAGTGGTGGAAAAGTATTCACATCCTTTACTCAAGTACTGTTTCAAACTATGTCCTGCAAAGTCCTGCATGAAAAATCCCATATGAGTAAGAATTCATATGCAGAAGAGTCCAGTTTTATTTACAGGGAAAAGAGAATCAAAGTTTTAATACATAAACCTGTTTTAAATATTTCTACTTTTCTCTCATTTTAGTTTTTGCCGAGATATTACATGATCCGCATTCATTTTGGTGGAATCATGTGAGATGTTTTAGGGAAAATCAGTACTTGGTGGAGCTGTAATGACTCACAGACGTCTGTAAAATGACTCAGCCACTGACTGCGTTTTGTGAGACAACAAAAGACAATAAAAATGATAGAAATGACTATGAAAGTGTTGTATTTTTGCAGCTTGTTGTATTGTACATTGTGTAAACCCTTCATCTGAATGAATTACAGCTGTGAAATAAATGTAGTGGAGAAAAAAAAGTCCAGTTTTTGCCTCTAAGATATAGGACAGTGATAGTATAAAGTGCATCAAATGGAAATATTCTAAGTACAAGTACCTACAAGTACAGTGTGTACTAATTTCAAATGTTTCATAACTGTTGAACCATTAATCCTACCAGTGCATGTAAATAATCAGGTAAAATGTAGTTTATCAGCATTTCATTGTCATCAGATGTGGATATGACCCATTTAGACGTTCAGAGGCTCCGTAGTGAACATGGAAACACTATCATCTCTTGCAACGTTGATTCATTAGTAAAACCCAGGTAGTTTAGCAAATGACAGTGTTTGTAGAAGCTTGTTTTATATTCAGTTTATGATATATTTAACTGAAGAAAAAAAAAATCTTTTGCTTCATTATTATTATTTTTTTTGTTTTGATCAAATAACCTTTGAATTTATGGTAAACTTTTGTGAATATCTGTATAGTCAGTAAGTTAAATAAAGAAAAACACCTGATTTAACCCATAAAGACCCAATGATGCTACTTCTGTGTCAGTTCCCAAATGATTTTCTCTTCATATTTAAAATTTCCTAAGTGATTTGACACCATTTATTATAAAACAATCCTCTGTATTTTGCATTTTTCCAGTGAAAATCAGGTATTTTCCCATATTTAATTCACTGATCATGTAGATGTTCACGAAAACTCAAAGCAAATTCAAAGGTTATTATATCCAAACAGAGAAAACTGAAGAAAAAGTGACTTTTTCAGCAAAACATGTCATTAACCGAACATAAACCCAGTGTCTCCATCCACTGTCATTAATCCAACTCCATGGGTTTTACTGGTGAATCAATGCTGTAGAAGATGACGGTGCTTCTACGTTCACTACAGAGCCTCTGAACGTCCAAATGGGTCATATCTGACGACCATGAAAAGATGAATAACTGCATTTTACACCAATTATTTACATTTACATTATTGATAGGATTAGAGACTCTAAAGTTATTAAACACTTTATATCAGTAGATGGTTTTGGTTACCAGCGGATGTTTGGGTCTTTATGGGTTAAAAAAAAAAACTTAATATCAGAGTAAATGGTAATAAATAACAGGAAATGTTAGATGGACAGAAAAAAGCATTGTAAAATCTAAAATATCTAACTACAACTTTATGACACAAATGTTTCTAGGACTTTAACCCTTTCATGCATGAATTATGAGAACCTTAATCAAAATTTTTTCCTGAATGTTTTTATTCCTCTTTAGGCATGAAAAAAACAATGCGATTGGAAAATTTTCTTCTGAAAAATAACTAAAAATAAATAAATAAAATAAAAATAATAAAAAAAAACATTTTAAAAAATACATAAAAAGATAATAATAATGAAAAAAAAAATTCTTATGAACCTATTTTTCATGAAGTTGCAAAAATGTCCACTTAGCTGGACACCACACAGTTAATTTTTGACACACAGAAACATGTATTTACTGATAAATTGTGTGAAAACTATGGGGAGGGTTTGTGATTCTGGGGGTTTATGCTCAGGAGAGATCTACATAATGTTGCCAGTTCATGTCAGAAAGATATGTAGTGTCTTAAAACTTTAATAAAGATATGTGCAAAAACAAAAAAAACAAAAAAAACAGCAAAAAGAACAACAAAACCCATGAATATACAAGAGAACAGCTGTAGAATAGCTGTCCACTGTAGTGACCAGTATGCATGACTGGGTTAAGGGTTAAGTTCATGTATAAAAGTAAACGCTGATACTATTCTTGTGATGTGTGTGTGAGTGTGTGTGTGTGTATTTCCAGACCAGGTATCTGAGTATTTGGAGTATTTGCAGATTTATCCTCCTCTTCACAAACGGCCTGCCCTCGACCAGGAAATGCGTCCCATGGAAGCCTGAAGACAAACTCCTCATCTCGCTTGTCATGAACCTACATGACATAAATTCGGTCAAGAGGCAAATTCATACACGTTCCCACAGGCAAACACAAAGACACGGAGACCCACCTCCAACGGCACACCATCTGGAAATCTTTCCTGCAGCTCAGAGGGAAAATACCCATCCATCAGATCCTGCATGCATTGCTGTCCAGACATGACAGAGCAGATCAGCCACCGTTTTTCTGTATTAACTCTATTGTCTGTTGTTTTTTTTTTGGATTCTAACCTGGGTGCTGTGCTCCTGATAGGAACGAAAAGGCCCGTTGAACATGACGATGCCGTTCCTGTAGAGCCTCAGCTGAATCGGTTTCTTTTGGGCCAGATGTCCTCCCGTTGCTGTCGTTTGCACAAAACACTCTCCTTCCCCTGCGACAACGTTCAGTTCTTTGATCCTCTGAAGGACCAGGTCAAAGTTCATGTGGAAACTCCCCACAGAGCTGCCTGTAGGAGAAAGATTGGTACATTTGAGTCACAAAGTTAAGGGTTCGCTCTGATATGCAACCAGAAGTTAGAAAAATACAAAATTATCTTGCACATGTGTTTGAATTTTTTGATGCAATGGACTGTTCTACTGTCATAAATGAGTGACGAACCCTTCTTCTTTAACCCTGACGCTGCAGGAATGGAGTCATGAAAAGATAAGAAAAAAAAGATACCATAATAAATTGTATATGGATGTTATTGTTTGGCTTAAATGAGTTAAATCTTTTAATCAACTTCAGTTCTGATCGTAACTATCAAGTACTTATTAAATTTGCTGGAATTTGAATCTTTTGATTGTCATAAGCATGTATTTGTGCAGCTTATTGATATGGTTGCAGATCGTATTTCAATTCTTTATAACTTTTCTTGTTTTTATCCCCATTTCTTTTTTATTAGGAGTTTTCGGACACTGTGCCCTCACAAACCATGTTAGCCGTAAGACTTGTGCTGGTCTTGCTTTACTATTTAGTTTATGTTTATACTTTAGTCATATTTTTAACCTTCATTTTACTTTATAAGAATAATAACACTGGTCAACAACAAATTTATTGTTTAAGTTTTTTGAGCTGATTTAGGATAATTTTGGTGTGCTGAATCCAAAAATCCCATTAATTTTGCTCAATCAGGTCAACTTCCTGAGCTATGCTACATATTGGCTTTTTAACATTTTTGCTTACATTTATGGGCCTTTTCACATCATATGATACAAAATTCTTTCATATTTCTTGCAATAAACGAGTTCTGCAGATTTTACTTTTGCCAATTTATGATTAATGGTTTTTTTTAATATTACAGGTGAATGAAATGGCTTCGACTAGAAGATCTTGCAAAAATAAGCCTGACGTATTCTGCTACATCTGCGGTGAATACACCATTGTACCTAACAGGAATCCTGTTAGAAAATGATTTTTTTTTCTCTTAAAACCTATTTTGGGTGAGAACTATATAAAACATCATCTGATAAAGTCACAAAAATGTAATCAATTTTGTAAGAAGATCAAATTTTTCAAAATCAAATTAGCAAAAAAACCTGACCTGATTGAGAAAAACAGATGTCATTTTTGGATTTAGCGGTGCAAAATGGTCCTAATTCAGTTAAAAAAACCTAGACAACTTGCAAAAAACATTTTTTTGTAACTGTTAAGGGTTAGGGATGTTTGAGTATGTAATGTGCTGTGTCATTGGTGATTCTGTTGCATTTTTGTAGTTTTTCTGTTCTCTTCCTTGTGTGTGGGTGTGTTTTGTTTTGTTCCCTCCAACAGATAATGCATAATGGAGGATGAGCTGCAGGTGTGCTGTTGCTTTGCTGGCTGCAGCTGATTGGTGCTTCAGACATGAGCCGGGAAATTTAAAGGCCAGATCTTCATTCCTCCAGAGAGACTCCTCTCATTCCATCCTCCCCTCTGTGCAGACCAGCCTTTTGTGATTTTTGTTAGAACTTTGTAAAACCAGCGAATACAAGGAGGGAATCTTTTTCTTTAAGTTTTGTTAGGTAAGATTGGTGTATTTTGGATTCCTTCGTTTGTGTTTGTAGAATATAATGATTCCCTTACCTGATTTTAATTTTTATTTTTTTGTAAATAAATATCTCACATTGCAGTGCTGTGGTTGATGGTCATTTTGTTAATTTGCTCCTGTTTGTTAAGGGACATGGAGGGAGGGGAGTCTTAAACCATGTTGCGTCTCGGCAACCCCTAGACCGAGCGTAACAGTAACCTAGTGTAATAATACATCAGTTTTATATAGCGCTTTTCTAAGTACTCAAAGACACTTACTTACTTTATTGTACAGTAATACTGTAATACTGTGTGCTGATATTTTATATTTCTGATCTTGACTGGTGCAACTGTAACAAACCCAATTTTCCCCAGAGATTATTCAAGTATTCTGATTTAAAAGGGATATGACCTTGGTTTTTAACATCTAAAAACCCCTGAAATGAAATTTTGTCCATATAATACATGCTAAGTGTATGTTTTTTGTTTTTGTTTTTTTTCCACTGTCTGGCATTGGCCAAAGACTGGCACCAACGCTAATTTCAATGCAGTTGTCTTTTTTTTTTTTTTTCCAGAGTCAGTGAAAAAAAAAAAAAAATCTGAATGTAAAGGATGCAGGTTTTTTCCCTTTCTGACAACACTTGTGATGCATCGTACGTTTGTCTGTTGTCATTTAGTCTCGCTATTATTTTGTTCTCATAAAAACCAAAAAATATAAATAGATAATAAATGTTAAATATGTTATAGGACAACTTTAACGTCAGCCTGAAACTACCTGACTGCAGGTCTTTTTCTGAGCTGTGTGTCTCCTCATGTTCACTCGTCTCTCCGTCTCCCACCCAGATCAAACCGTAGTCGTTCAGAAAACTCTACAGGATATAAAAAGACAGTCAGTAACTGTATCACTTATCATAATTTACTTTTTTTATTTCTATTTTTTTGGTTTAATTAATAGGAACCATGCATATTTATGAACACCGTTGTATAATAAATACACCCATGTGCAGTAAATATGTCAGAATAAGTAAAAATTAGTACTTTTCATCTGCAGTCCCTGGGCAGGTGACAGAACAAGACATGAAACAGCCAACACTGATACAGCACTAGTTCACTATAAATAAAAAATTATAAAACACACATAATGACAAACATCATGAAGACATTTTTCACGGTGTTTCAATAAATAAGCTCACCTCCATTTCACACACTTGGTTCTGCAGCTGTTCACACCGTCTTTCAAGCTCATGCCTGCAGCTCAGATCATCATCATGTACATGTCCTAAATCCACACAGACAGATTCAGTTTTATCTGCAAATTCAGCATCAAACACTGGACTGAACTCTGGATATAATCACCTGATTTCTTTTTAAGTTTCTCCTCAAGGGCTGAAATCTTTTTATCCTGTAGAAGAGCAGAGAAGATACAACCATCAGAGGTGTTTGTTACTGCTTTCACTGTTGCTGATGTGAGGTGTTGTGTATATTTACCTTGGTTTCAATCTCCTGTGCTTGGCTCCTCACTGTTTTCTCCAACATGGAGATCCGCTGCATCATAGCGGACATCAGCTCAAAGTCACTTGGTGGAGCCCCTGAGAATAAGACAAAGTATGAAATCATCCACTGAATCATATGTTCTATTGGTACAATGGTCATAATGATCAGTTAAACCTTTAAAAACCTACAACTACTTTTGTAATGACTTCAAAATTAATTTACATGTTTTTTTTGTTTTGTTTTTAAATCTTTCCTAAGCAGTTTATCACCACTTATTATAACATTATCCTCTGCTTTTTGCATTATTCAGTGAGAATCAGATATTTTCCTGTATTTAATTTACTGATCATGTAGATCAGGGGTGTCAAACTCATTTTGGTTCAGGGGCCATATTCAGCCCAATTTGATGTCAAGCAGGCCAGACCAGTAAAATAATGACTTCATAACCTACAAATAATGACAAATCCAAGTTTTTCTTTTTGCTTTAGTACAAAACCCCCCCCAATTAAATTATGAAAATATTTACATTTTACAAAAAAGATGTGAATAACGTGAAAAAACAGAAATTTCATTTGAAAAATTGGTGCAATTTTAACAATATGCCTCGACTTATTATTTATACATGTACATTACACACAATGTTACATACAACAGGCAGAATATTGTTAAAATTTTGGAGTTTGGAACTAAAATTTGAACACTTTCTACAATATTACATCTCTTATTATTAACACAACTCCAGATCACAGTGGATCCATAAATGCACAAAACATTTAGTAACAGGCAGAATATTGTTAAAACTGCACATTTTGGGTTGTTCATCTTTGTTTTTATTTATGTATTTATTTGTATTTTATTGTGAAAGAATAGTTTTGTAAATGTAAATATTTTTACAGTGTAACGTTATTTTTTCACTTAAATTTTTTCACATAATTTTTCACAAAGAAAATTTGTAGTTGTCATTAATTATGGGTTATTGTGTTGTTGCTTTTACTTGAGATCACATTGGTCTGTATGTGGAACCTGAACCAAAATGATTTGGACAACCTGGAGTGTTTAGGTTAATTTTTGCACTTTTATCCTGCGGGCCGGAATGGAACCTTTGGTGGGCCAGATTTGGGCCCCAGGCCACATGTTTGACACCTGTGATGTATATGTTCATAGAAGTGCAGTGCAAATGCAAAGGTTAAATCAGAACAGAGAGAAAATGAGTTTTTCAGTAAAATATATATTTTACTAAAAAAAATGTTCATTACCTGAACATGTAAATAGCATCTACAACCACTGTCATTTATCAAACTACATGAGTTTAACTTATGAATCTATGTTGCAGAACATGTTTACTACAGAACCTCTGAATGTCCAAATGGGTCATATCTGATTCTGCTGAAAAGCTCAGAAACTGCATTTTATCTTAATTATTTCAATCTTTTGATAGGATTTGTGGTTCAACCGTTATTAAACACATTTTATTAGTATCAAATATTTTATACTCGGCATTTTTCAGTGAATACCAAATATTTTCCTGTTTAAATTTCAAAGGAGATTATATTAGAACAGAACAAAATCACATCAGAACCCACACATACATATATCATATAACATCAAGCATCTACAACCACTGCCATTTGTCAGGCTACATGGGTTTTACTGGTGAATCAATGCTGCAGAACATAATAGTGTTTCCATGTCACTATGGAGCCTCTGAATGTCCAACTGGGTCATATCTGATTCTGCTGAAAAGCTCAGAAACTTACCTGAATTATTTTAATGTATTGCTAGTATTCATTGTTCAAGGGTTATTAAAAATGTTTTATCAGTGTCAAATATTATTTTACGCTCTGCATTTTTCAGTGCATGCCAGATATTTTCCTATGTTTAATTTACTGATCATGTAGATGTTCAGAACAGCTCAGAGTAAATTCAAAGGATGTTAGAACAGAGAAAATTGAAGCAAAAGTGAAGTTTCCAGTAAAGCAAGCATCTACAACCACTGTCATTTGTTAAACTACATGGGTTTGACTCTGGTGAATCAATGCTGCAGAAGCTAATGGTGTCTCCATGTCACTACAGAGCCTCTGAACGTCCAAATTAGTCATGTCTGACAGCAGTGAATATCTGAGAAACTGCATTTTATCTAAATTATGTCAATGTATTTATGGAAATCAGAAGATATTGAACTTTTTAGATCAGCAGATGCTTTTTTGTTTTTGTTTTTTACCAGTGGTTTGGCTGAGGTCTGTTAGGGTTAATATTAATACTCTGGCTCTGTTTACGTCATCATTATGTGACATGAAACTAACCTCAATCAACTAATCATATAATTTTAGATGCAAGTATAATGGAAAAACTTTGGTACTGATCATCTAAAATAGTTAGATTTGGGCTGTAAAGTTGTATTTTGTAGATTTGTACCTTTCTTCTGTGAGGTTTTTGACTTCGAGGTGGAAAGACCGTCACTGAGATGAGCATTGGAAGCCAAGGGAACATGCATTTCAGAAGAGACCTCTGCCTTAAACTCTGAAAACATCAATAGTTTCTCAGTTTTAGTGCTTATTTGGTGATCTGCAGTGTTTTGGGTGTAACAGCATTAAAAATAATTGTACCTGTCAACAGATTCCTCCTGAATGGCACTTTTTGTCTGCCCCTGTGGGTCAAGCACAAGTTCATGTATGCACCCTTCACAACTACACTTATTTCCTGAAGTATTTTATTCTTTTGTGGAGTTTTATTTATATTTACCTACCATTGCTCATTCATGGGGTCACACAGAGGAAGGCGCCTTGTCTTCTTCAGCATCGACAGTGGTGAGCTCATTTCACCAGAGGCGGGCTCAAATCTGCCAAAATATTCACAGGACACACCTAAATATCCCAAATGTCGTATGCACAGGCGCATTCAGAGGGATTTCCCGTGTTTTTAGAAGTTTGTTTGGCGTCTGTTGCCAATAGTAACAGCTTATATAGTGGACTGACTTTTATGTTATTCTGTTTGTGGCCGCAGGAGGTCACTGTTGGCCTGCAACCCTCACATACATAATAATTTACATAAACATATATATATATATATATATATATATATATATATATATATATATATATATATATATATATATACACAGTTTAAGGGCGTTAAAGCTGGATTTGGTGACCAGTTTTATTAAATAAACTGATGTGTTTTTTCTTATTATTTCATTAAAGTGGTTTTATTAAGCGTAAATGATGTTAATGAATGATTGAAGATGAGGTTTTGCTGCATCACTTGGGTCTTTATAGGTTATTTGTAGGTTTTATTTTCACTAATTTAGTTTTTTTTTTTAATTCTATTTGAAATTATATGCTTTACTGTTTTTAATCTATATCCTTGTCTATGCATTCATAACTTTTTTTTTTTTTTTTTGCAAAACACTTGGAATTACCATGTGTATGAATGGTGCCATACAAATAAACTTGCCTATTCTATGCTTCAAGACACACATCCAGCTTTCTTTACAAGCTGCAGATTCCCCTACAGTGTGCATGTTTGTCTGCAGGCTCCAGCCCTGCAGCCGTGTCCAGTGCAGCCACTAGTGGGCCCGGTCGGTGCAGCCATACTGTCCGGCGCAGAGAAGCGAGCGGCCACACGGGGAGAGGATGCTGAGGCCTGGTCGTCCCCAAAAACCTCCTTCTTTTACCCGGGCCGAATAGGGAAGTCCGGGCTATGGCGGCACCCATCGCGCATTTCGACGACGAGTGGCCGAATGTGGGTGATCCGAGCCTGGATGCGGAGCAGCAGCTGCCGCGTAAAGGCCGTGCGTCCGCCGCGGAGCTCCTCCTGGAGGATGAGGATGATGAGGATCTGCACGACGGAAGCTTCTCCCCGGGGGAACCTGGTGCTTTTAGGTCGATGGAAGACCTGGTGAACGATTTCGACGAGAAGTTATCTGTGTGCTTCCAAAATTTTAACGCCGAGACGGAAAGCATCGCTCCAGTGAGTGTGATCAGTGAGGACGCACTGCTGGAAAAAGACGAGTGAGTGGGTTTGTTTATGGCCTGGGTATATAGGACCATAATGTGTCTACCAGAGGGGTTTCATTCATACCGAGGGTGGAATTTAGGATATATTCACTGTTTGTTCATGTAACAGATGGGGATGTTGTACTACTATCTTTTTTTGAAATTTATTTATTTATTTATTTATTTGAACAATTAACATTGAACAGTAAATATACATAATAGTATACAACAACAAGGGTAGAAAGTTCCATAATTCACAAAATCTTTTACATTATATAGAGAAATACATGTAAGTAAAAACATAAGGAAAAATAATAATAATAATAATAATAATAATAATAATAATAATAATAATAATAGATAAAAATATGTAATAAAAATAAAAATTGCTCGAGAAATTATACAAATTGAATAAGATTATACATTTGACATATTTTTTTTGTTTTACTTGCTTTAGAATTTATACTGTTTCTCAAACTGTCCACGTAATTGGAAAAAAGGGCTTTAAAAACAGTGATGTTTGGAGGTTGATGTATGTTGTACTACTATCAGCTGGATATTAGTATGGATAAAGAGTGTCACCATGATGCATTTAAAGACTGACAATTACACACAGACTAGTGTTTATCTCCATTATTTCTATCACCAACATCCTATATTCTCCTCTTTTTCCACCATAATTCCTAACAGTTGAGATATCACCCTGGATTTGTACAGATCCAGCCCACAGGTGCATTAAAATATTGGTGTACTATCTGCGTTTGTCCTTAAATGGCTTCATTCAACCGATACAGTTTCCGTTCATTGTCGATACTGACCTATATTGTGTGTCCTAGAAGAGGGGAAATAGAATTATCATCACCGTCATGTCCTATCTTAAAACCTAAGGAAAAAACATTGAGGGAAACCCTAATTTTGATGAAATGAAATGAAATTAAATGCAGACAGAGCATGAGGCATAAAGCAAAAACATGAAACTAGACATGACAATAACAACTGCAAGTGTTAAAACAGTTGTACAGTACTAGAAGAAAGTTAAAAGCTTTTAAGAAATAGTTATACATAACTACACTATAACTAGGCTATTACATATGTATATAATAGTACTTATTCGTATTTTTATGCTGAGAATTTTCTGTTAATTCTCTTTTATATCATTGCACACTGTACTCCAATTTCACTGCACATAAATGAAATGACAATAAATTCTATTCTATTCTATTCTATTCTATTCTATTCTATTCTATTCTATTCTATTCTATTCTATGTGTTACTTCACCTGTTTTAGTCTTTTCCCTGTTGTGTCAAGCGATAAATTGGGTATTTGTTTAACTCTAGGTCACCTTACTATTATTATTATTTTAGACACATTTCAGTGAGTTATTGGGCGAGTAGTGAGTGTCAAATTGACTATATCAGTCTAAAGAGGTCCAGAGTCATAGAGTCCTCTGGATGCTGCAGCTTTGGGCTTTGATTTGCCTTAAAATCTCATCATCTGTGTCATATTCAACTGGATGAACCACACTATCGGGGATTATATCAGAGTGTCAAAGTTCACCACATCAAAACTGCTAAATCTGATTATGATGTATTTTTAGACTTTTTTTGCGCAGTTTTCATATTTATTTGTAATCCCCGGATACAGAAGTTGCAGCTGATGTGGTTTTTGTAACGGTGATAGTTTCTGACCTCGATGCATCTTCATCCTCTCACCCCAACAGGATATGGAACGCTTTAACCAGCAACTATGGACAGGTGATGCCGGTGGATTGGAAACAGTCTAGAACGTGCGCCCTCCACATGCCAGCGTTCAACCTGGAGGAAAACCCAGTGAGTGATCCACCCCCTCCCATCACTGTCCCACTTTTTCACCACCCCAACCCACCCCCCATCCATTCTCCGAAGCCAAATCTGTCCTCTGTTCATGTCATAAATCTCAAATATTCATTGTGCCAGGGTTTAGTGCTTTGATTAAATTCCCTCCCCTTGTTCCGGTCTGGACAGAGGAAGAGTGATGTCACGGCAGAGCTGTCCGACGATGAGGAGCTGAGGGAGCAGCTGGACATGCACTCCATCATCATCTCCTGCCTCACAGAGGAGCCCCTTTTCACCGCAGAGCAGGTAAGTCGCTTGTAAAATCAGCCTCTATTCATAACGTTAATGTAGGTTTTCATGGATTCTGTCAAATGTCCAACTTATTTATGTGCAGCAGATAGATTTATCAATTAATGCTGAGTACAGCTGAGCACCGTAATGAAAAAAAGGATTCAAAATGTCCTGGCAGAGGTAATACTATATCCAGATAAGTATGCATATCGTAATATAGCAGTTTGTGTAACTTCACTGTCTTAAATGTTTATATTAAATGACCACATATGATACACTACCTGGCCTACTTGTAAATGATTAGTCTTTCCCTCTATTTGCATTTAAAACTAATGAATAAGGTCCATGTCAGACTTTTCATTCTCAAACTTTACAATGAAAACACTGAATTTGTAACCACTGTTTTAGATCAAATAACAAAGAAATCAAACAAGGACCTACCTTGAAACTGCTTTTTTATAGGATGTGTAGCCATTTGCCATTTAAGCATTACTTTACTGCATTATTTGTTATGTTTAATACACCTCTGTTTGCTCTGACAATAATGTCTAGTAAATTATTAAAAGTATATGGTGTAATGAATGTGAATGTGTTGACTTGGATAGACTGTGATGACTTTTTGAGTGTCTGGGGATCTGCATATTTAATAAACATAAACTATAAACCTTTTCTTTTAGGCCTGATCTTCTTCTCAGAATAATCCAGTCTTGTGTTGCATTCACTGTCCTCCATGTTTATTTGGGTTGCTTTCATGTAAATGTTCTTCCAACATCCATACCATATGAGAGAACACAAAGTATGGTCTAATAGTGAAGATCATTTCTGACAAATCAAACTATTATATCACATCGCTCTACAGCTCAGTGTGATGTATTGACTGTTTCCTGTGTTGGTGTGTGTGTAGGTGATCGAGGAGATTGAGGAAATGATGCAGGACTCTCCTGACATGGATGCAGCACATAATCCCTCACAGTCTGACCTCTCCATGCTCTCCATCGACGTCCAACATTCCAAAACCAGCCCTGAATATGAGGAGAGTAAGTGTCCACTGGTCAGGCCTAATCATCCAGTTGAAATACCTGAGAACTGTATAAAACATGAACCCACTGATCAACAATCCAGAGTTGCACTAAAAACATGTATTGTTGAAATGGTATTGAATTATAGGTTTCGTCATTTGATTTGAGTCGTTGACTTCACACAGTGCACATGATAATAGAATGATAATTTTACTTCAGTATATAAAGAAATTACTTTAATGCAACTTTAACATGATGATGCTGTAGATCTGTACACCAGGAAATGTTTCTCTATCCTGACCTCATAAAAACACTTTTAGACTAAGAGCTATTTTGACTTCCAAAATATATATATATATATATATATATATATATATATATATATATATATATATATTTTTTTTTTTTTTTTTTTTTTTTTTTTTTTTTTTTTTATCTACAGCTCACCTTTTTGAAGTGATATATTGGTATTTATTATTTAATCCTCTGTATTTATGGTGAAAATTGGGTATTTCCACATACTGATTATGTAGATGTTATAGAAACTCAGAGTAACTTCATAGGTTTTTATATCATAACAGAGAAAATGGAAGAAAAAGTGTCTTTCTCATTAACTGAAAATAAAAACAAGTGTCTATAACCAGGTCTATTGGTCAAACGTATGTAGGTTTTATTGATGAGTCAGTGTTACAGACGATAATGGTGTTTCTCTGTTCACTACGGAGGCTCTAAAAGTCTAAATGGATCATATCTGATGCCACCAAAAAGACTAGAAACTGCATTTTACCGGAATTATTTCAATGCATTAATAGACTTAGTGTTTCAAAGATTTGACAACCATCATTTTAAGTCAGTAGATGCTTTTGGTTGCTGGCAGCTGCTTTGGTTTTTTCAGGTTAAATCATAATTGACCCCTGGACTAAAGGAACATGGATAATCTCAAGACTTGACAAATGTCTTGGCTTTATGATGAATAGTTCTTTAGTGCTCATGTTTTCCATAAAAATATGCAAATAGCAAAAATATGGAGAGTGCAAGCCTTCTAATGATGCACAGCATACCTATATTGGCACAAGTAACATGTTTATGACTTAATGAACATTGTGGGGGGGTCTATGATCATGCTTATAGGGGTCACTGGTGATCCAGTGGACGTCCAGGGGTTACCGGACTAATCATCGTTATGTTATGTCTTTCAGCCTTCCTCAGTCTGTATTGTAAACTGATGTGTAATTACTGATCAGAGACTATAAATAAATGGTGGTGGGCTTTGTGCTGCAGGGGTGAGGACCATGACCGTTGCAGAGCTGAACGAGCGTCTGGAGGAGACGGAGACGGCGATCAGAAGGTTCTCAGAGGAGCTGGTGCTGCAGCTAGCGCTCAGGGACGAGCTGGACTTTGAGAAGGAGGTGAAGAACAGCTTCATTTCTGCGCTCATCGATGTCCAAAACCGACAGAAGGAGCACCGCGAGTTAATGAAGAAGAAAAAGAAGCTGAAAGGTGGAGCCGGGACCTCGCAAGGCCACGCACAGAAGACACTGGGATCAGTCAGTACCGAAGTCATTTATAGCACTGTCATGCTTATAACTTGATATCTTGAGCTTCACCCCCCTCCTGATTGATTGGTTTCCTTGCTTTATTTCTTCTTTGCTTACCTCTCATCTCATGTTTCTCTGCTTCACTTCCTTCCTCCTCAGCGTTTCAGCATGGAGGGACTCTCCTCTGTCATTCAAAACAGCTTTCGACAAACGTTTGGGAGCAGTTGCACTGAAAGACAGGTTTATTTCTCTTTCTGTTTCAGCACCTGGACTTGTTTGTTGTGTTTGTTGTCCTGAATATATATACTCTCTCTTTAAAAGATATCCCCAGATGGAGACGCACATTTTCTACCCTTAAATTCTTCTCTTTATTCTTTATTTTCTGTGTCATAGTATTTGACAACCGTCATCCCTTATGAGAAAAAAGGATACCCTCCTTCGCTTGAAGATCTGCAAATCCTGACCAAAAGTAGGTGTCTTCTTCTGTTCTTCTTCTGCTTTAATTGCAGCACAGACAGCTCCTTTCATTTCTCCTTATGTGCTGCCTTTCAGTTCTACTAGCGATGAGAGACGACAGCGACAAGGTGCCCGGTCTTTTAACAGATTATATTCTCAAAGGTGAGCTCGCCTCTTTTCTTTCTGTACGCTGTGGATTGTGATCAAACATTTAATCAAGAAGTATTTAGTATCAGCACACAATGATCAAATACAATAACAGATCAAGCCTGACTGTACTGAATAGAATAGAATAGAATAGAATAGAATAGAATAGAATAGAATAGAATAGAATAGAATAGTCTAATGCTGGCCGGCTAAATAAAGGTTAAATTAAGTAATTAGAACAGATTAGAACGGTGTCTTTATTGTCTGTATATTGTAAAACAAAACATAAAAATCCAATCATCTTTAAAGTTCAACATAGTTATAAAAAAGCATATATGACAATAAGATCATATACAAATGAAGTGCATAAGAACTAACACACAAAGTAAAAATAATCCACTACTGCATTCAAAGCCTTACTGAAGTAAAACTGTGTGACTACTATCAGTTCTTGTATGTTTCTAATTAATGGAGTAGAAGAAGCAAAGTGTGCTATTATTGTTTTCCATTCAAACTGTCTTTTTCCAGGGATGAGACAGTAGAATGATTTATTCTCTTCATTGCACCACATTACTTGTTGACATGTTTTCACATTCTGTTAGAATATTCATTCATTGTTTGTTTATTTCGAGCATTTATAGAATACAAACAAATTCACACAGAAAAAGAAAAAAATCCTTCATTTATAATCGGAAAGGAGTGGGAATAAGAAAAATTTATTTAATCCCACCCCCATTCTCATCATCAAATAAGTGAACATAACATTTTAAATACTCACTCCTGTCCTTCGACTTCAAGCCAGAACAATGAACAAAATAGGCTTAAACCAAATTACAATAAACTCATTTGACAATATTTACATTGCATAACCAAAATGTGTGTAAAAAAAATAGAAACAAAGTACATTCCTGGTGGTGTTACCACAGGTAACAGTTAACCGTCAACTTACATGATAATAATTACATACCAACAATGGTAAAAACAAAAAAACTGCAATACCACAAGTGGTAAAGAGCAGCAATAATTACATACCAACAATGTTAAGAAAAAAAACAAACAAAAAACTACAATACCACTAATGGTAAAGGGCAGCACATCCCAGCGATGGTAAGAACAATACCGGATGGTAATGGACAACACAGACCAACTAGATGAGGAACAACAAGCACACATGAACATATAAAACAGAATATTGATGGAACATCAGTATTAAGACCCTCCATCTTTATACTGGGACCAGACCATATTTTTGTATAGCAGTTTCAATCGGTGGATATTTTGGCATTGCTTGTGTTGGATGTCCAGACTGTTCCAAAGTTTCACTTCACATACAGACACACAAAAGCGTTTACGAATGGTTCGAAATTTGGGTAATGTGAAATCTCCAAAGCCTCTCAAATTATGAGTACTCTGCCGAATTCTGAAGTTTTTTTGTATAATATGTCAGAAGAGGCACCAAATATCTGATCAATAACATGCGTTAAATATTCACTACATCAGAATTTATTTGAAAGATGTTTCCATTCCCTCTATGCACATTTACTCTTCAAAAACAACAAAAAACACCTAATGCAAGCAAAACATTTTTTATCCATTTCCATGAATATTTTCAAGTGCAACATTTCTAAATTCTGGAAGCCCACATTTATACAAACTCTCATATTTTGCATTATCACTGTCCTTGTCAGTGTTAAACCAAATATTTGATGTTTTTGGAGCTATTTTATTGCAGCATTAATGTGTACGCTACATTTTACTGTTGTACATGTTTAACGTTGAACTCATTTAAACTACTTTATATATTGTTGGTAGTATATTATATTCTATAAGATCAACATATGTTTGTAGCATTGCTACCCTGTGTGAAATGCATGTCTAAAAAGTTAACTTCTCATAGAAAAGGCCTATTTTCAACTTTGTTTCAACAAATTTTCAATCTAATACAAGAGAGAATTTATTGTACTTTAGTAGTTGGAGAATTTTAACCCATTAGGGCACACTTCATCCTTCTGATTATCACAAATTCTCAATAGTATTTGGAGAACTAAGGTTGTAAAAGACATACAGTAGAAAGTACAATATTCAGAGGAATGGAAATATAGTAAATGTAGTAGAGTAAAATACCTCAATCTGTGCACACAACTGCAGATATGATACAACATTAATGTATTTGTAGGTTTTATTGATTGAAAATTGTCATGGACATTTAGTACTAAAATGTGGATTGTGTAAACGATTATGTTACTTCCCTGATATAAAAGGTTTGAGGATGGTTACAGTAGGAGAGATACATGCAACTATCAACAATACATACAAGTGGACAGGAAAACAGAAAACTATTGTACATTTGGTGTGAATTCAACACCAGGTGATTCCTCTGGGGACAGATCTGCCTCTTATGTGTCAGTCTTCTCTGTGTTTTCACTCTTTTACACTGTCTTATGTTCTTACTGGTGCTGCCTTACACTAGCGTTGGTGTGAGCGATGGACGCAGAGGTTTGTGACACATATTCCCACGTCAAGTGCACTATTGTGGTGTTGTGGAGAGCGCCCCCTCTCTACCTCTGAACTGTAGTGCAATCTGACCCTGATGTTCTGATCACACCCCCCTCCCCACCCCCCCCCACTCTGCCCCACACGGTGACTGGCTGCAGCATGGATGATCCCTGCTTAGTGTCCGCACCAGACCACACCGACAGTGACTCAGTTCTAGTTAATGACACTTTGCCTGGTATTTATTAGACAATTAGACGTCATTTGGTCCTAACTGCCTGCAAGTATTTATCCTTAAATCACCCAAACTGTGCTTTTGTTTGTTCACTTTCAGATACTTTGCAGCCAGTTCATTTTGACCGTTCCTTTTGTTGTTTCTCACATTTATCTCCATCACCTCAGATAAATCTTCATCCATACGTTCTGCTGAGATTAATCTCTGTTAATCTGTTATTTCAGTGCTTTGCCCAACATAGACTGGAGCGATGACATCTAACACTGTGGAGATGCTTCAGATCGAAGGTGAAGAGGACCCACTGTATTTTTTTTGCAAGCATAAAGCACACTTTATTTGTTCCTGCATGTCTTTACATCTTAAGATATGTCTGTTTTGTGTTCTGCTCTTGTTTAGTTGTCTACTTTTTGTGCTCAGCAGTGTGACTTTGCAGACATTCCTGTGCATTTTTTTCAGTGTTTTAAGATTTCTTTGCACTGTGAAAGAGTATTCTATAAAGAAAAATCATTTAAGACATTTGTCCAGAATGCTGTACCAGCAATCGCTTTGCTTGTTGGTTAAAAGTTAAAGCAAAGCAGTCCGAAAGGGCTTTGTATTTATCTCAAGTGCTTTCAATCCACTGAGCAATGAACAAATGCACAAAGCGCTGGGCTGAATGTACTCAGCTCTACTGAGGTTAACTCACATTATGAACAGAGCAGCTGCAGTAATAAAAAACCGTACAGGAATGTAAAAGATAAGATGAAGAGGAATATAGATAAAAACAGATTTTATTGAACCCCAGGAGGGAAATTAAATATAGCAGTGCAGAGAGGCATCAAGGGGAAAAAAACAGTTGAATAAATAACTTCTCAATCTGAAACCATTGTGCTTAAATATGTATTAAACACCATCATATAATTTAACACAGCCTTTCATATAGCTTCAGACTGTGCAATGAGAGAAGACATTTAAAACCATCATTACTGTATGATCAGTAAAGTGTTAAGAGGATAGTTTGGACTGAAGAGTTTTCTAAAAACCTAACTATGCATTCGAGTAAATATTTCAATTTGTGACCCATGCACTGTCTGTAATTTTGCGACGCCGATCAGGCTCTGAATCAGAGACTCGAGTGTTGACGTGCCTGCTGAGCACGAGACGGCGTCCACGTGAATGGACGTTTCTATTGTGTATGTATTTCTGTATACGAGCTGCCTTTACCTCTGCCTCAACTTTTGTACATTATGAAAGACTTATTTTGATGAATGTCATAGAACTGGACTATTCTCACCTACTTCATGGTTAATTTATTTTGTAAATATTTTATTTCAAGTATATTGATTAAACCACATCTTCTTTGTTATTGAGCTGTTTTCTAATACAATAAGATGTATTGTTTTCTGTCTTAAATAAATTATTTGAAAGCAAGAGCAAAGCCTGGAAATGGACTTTTCATTGCATAACTTTAATGTGTTATTTGGCTTTGAGGTGAAGAGGAGACGGGATCACACTGAAGACTGACATGTGAGATGAGTTAATGTCCAGAAAGGTCTGTAAGCTTTCACTGTGTTGGCAGGGAAACTAGACAAAATATCAGCTAATATTTTCATTTTTCACAATAGTATTTCTTCATTATGTAAGGCTCTGCCACGTGTCATGTGCACCCCATTCAGCTGAATGAGGAGAACCAGATGTAGGTGGTGGGAGAAACCCCAAAACACCAAACCACAGAGGAAACGCAACAGAAAACAAAGATTAAATCCACGCTTAAGGAGAAATGATGGAATAACACTCACCCTAATGTGTGGCTCTATAACAGTAGCTTTTAACTCTCATAACATGAGGATTTAAAAGTAAGACACTCATGACAGTTTCAGGTGAGACTATGTTCATGTGTTAAAGTCTCTTACAGAGGCTAGAATTAAACATTTGGGTTACTTAAATGTGGGTTACAACTTTTTCATCCATCATTTATTCAAGTTCATATTCAGTTCCTTATATTTTCTTAGAAAAGTTGCATAAACCATATGAAGTACTTTTATTGTGTAATTTTGAAGTTAGCCAACATTCTAATCCTTTCCAGGAAACAAAATCAAATTTTTTTTCTCTTATGAGAGATGAAAACTAGGTTTCATAAGTGGTTAAAACTTTGATATTTTTGGAGCAATTACCACCTACACTGTTTATACAAATACTGTCAAGTACTTTTACTGTGTTTACTGAGTGATCCAATGATAAAATTCTTTCCAGAGACCAAACTGAACTTTTTTTTTTTTTTTAATAAGGATAAAACCAATGCTTTTTAAGTAGTCTTGCATTTTTGGAATAATTACCCCTTAGATTACTTGCATAAACACTTGAGTAGTTATTCTGTGTAATGTTGACTCAAAATTAAGCATTGACAATATTCTAGATGTTCATCTGCAAACATGTGGGACTCAAGTCATGGTTGTCTGTCGTTAAATGCTGCACAGTCCTGCTTGCCATCCATCTCTCGCAGCAACAATAAAGCCTGTTTAACATCTGTAAAGCATTTGTTCTCTCTGAGATAAGATTTCCTCATACAACTCTGTACTGGGTGAGTGAACCATAACAGTCTGAGTCTGGACAGCCTTCTGAGCTGCAGGGAGCTTTTGTGGTGTGACGGCAAAACAGTTTCTTTACGGTGGATTTTAAGTGTTTTAAAAGCATCATGGGTGTAAGAACAGTCCTGTTGATGTTTTGCCTTCTGCTGCTGACACAATACACCCTCCAGCAGACCACCTCAAAGAAAAGAAATGGCAAGAAAGGTAGGCGTTTATATTACTTGAACATATTTATTGTCATAGCAATAGTGCAAGCTGTTATTTTCTCAAATTCTGGCCCTTTTACAGACTCAAATAATAGTGCGATTGAGGAGCTGAAGAAGCAGATCAATGACATTGTTCAAGAGGTGAATTTGTTGAAAGAGCAGCAAGCGTTACAAACAGGTAAAGCTACTGTGCTTCATTGTTTTTCCATGACAATATGGTGCAGTCACACAGACATGTACACTGTTGACCATAAAGTTGGAATACATTTATTTGCAGACACATTCTTCTTTTTATTCCTATTTATACACATGTGTAATCACCTTTAACCAGGTGTAATGATTACATACTGAGTCACAGTTACACTGAATCTTTCAAGAATAAATCACATTGTCACAGTCTTTTCATGAGAAGAGCTAAATATCTTTTATTCCAACTTTAACCCATAAAGACCCAAACATCCTCTGGCGACCAGAATCAATTACTGATGTAAAAAGTGTAATACCTGTTGATCCACTAATCCTATCAATACATGTAAATAATTGGTGTAAAATGCAGTTTCTCATCTTTTCATGGTCATCAGATATGACCCATTTGGACATTCAGTGGCTCTGTAGTTACCATGGAAACACCGTCATCTTCTACAACATTGATTCACCAGTAAAATTCATGGAGTTGGATCAATGACAGTGGATGGAGATGCTTGTTTTTATGTTCAGTTATTGATATATTTTACTGAAAAAGTTACTATTTTTTCTGTTTTCTCTGATTTTGATATATTAAGCCTCAACTTTAGTTTGAGCTTTTATGAACATCTACAAGATCAGTAAAAATAAATATAGGAAAATATCTGATTTTCACTAAAGAATGCAAAATACTGAGGATAATATTAGAATAAATGGTGATAAATTACTTAAGAAAAATATAAAAAGAGAAAAAATCATTTGGGAACCACCACAAAAATAGCACTGGGTCTTTATAGGTAAAGGGCAACAGCGTACTATAATATAATTAAGTGTAGTAGTGTTCTAAATGCATTACTACACTATTATGACGGTGTATTTAAAAAAGATAAAGATGTGGGGGCTGGTCTCATATTGTAATCAGAAATTCAACTGCTTTCAGGGCATTAAAAATAATAATAAATAACACTAAGGTTCTTAAAACTCCTCCTCAGTTTGCTTGAGAGGCACAAAGGTCCTTGGTAAGTGTTTTCTGGCTGATCCAGTGAAGAAGAACTTCCACACAGCCAGTGACGACTGCATCGCCAAGGGAGGCAGCCTGAGCACACCTCTGACAGGAGATGAGAACGACCAGCTCTACAACTACGTCCGCCAGAGCATCGGCCCAGAGGAGCACATCTGGCTGGGCGTCAACGACATGGTGACTGACGGCCACTGGGTGGACCAATCAGGATCCAGCGTGCGCTTTAAGAACTGGGAGACAGAGATCACCCTGCAGCCGGATGGAGGGCGCAGCCAGAACTGTGCCATCCTGTCCACCACGGCCAACGGGAAGTGGTTTGATGAGAGTTGCAGAGCTGAGAAGGCCTCGGTGTGTGAGTTTAACATTGTCTGAGTCACACATTTACATCAACCTGTGCAGATACACTCCAATATGAACAGTAAACACATCTTACAAAAGAAAGAAACATTAAGCATTTGAATCGTATCAGGCAAAACATTAAAAAATAATGTAGTGCATCCTTTTTTTGTCAGTCTGCACAGAGAATAAGTTTGTATAAGCTATAAGACACAGGGAAATGGTATTTTTACATACAAATGATGCATTTTCTCAAACATTAGTATGTCAGATACTCATCAAGGTAAACACCACTGTATGGCCTGTATTTGTTATTATATCATACTGTATGTATTTTTATGTGAATTCAAATAAACTTTTTTAACAAACAGCAAGCATGAGCTGTAGGCTACCTTCTTAATTTGACTTTAAATGACAACTTATACTGCTTTTTTAAATTATTTAGTGTTAAAAAAGTGTCTTCTATTGTAAGAATTTTTAGAACTCCTTAACCCTTTAACCCCTGTGACATTATTGTTTGTTTGTTTCATTGTCATAAAAGCTGCTGTGAGTATGTGCTTGTGTTCCTTTTCTTCAGTGGTTTTGTTTTAGGGTCAAAACAGGGTGGAATAACAAAAAAAGGCACTCAGGATGTACATCAATGAGAGACTTAGGATGTTGAACATGAAACGTGAACTGGAACAAACTGAACAACAAGTATTTTACTCCTCCATTCCACAGATGGTGGGGGGTGCACTGTGCATGTTCAGATGCCTATGGAAAGGACACGGTCTATTCTCTCAGCACGTTTTGAAATTTTTCCTATTTAGCAAACAGTTGGAATTTTTATGAATATTTTAAATAAATCGTACAATCAGAATGCTCACCACAGACACATCAGGGGCTAAAGGGTTAATTTTTCTGAAGCAACAGTTTAGTGGAAAAGAAAATCAGAATGTTTTCTATTAAGAAAAAAAACAAGTTTGGACTTTACATAACTAAAATGGCTGCAGTAAATAACAATAACCTGAAAATCCCCCTTTTACAGTTTAGTTGCATATGTTTTACTGAGTTATTTCACAAGACAGATTTAGAGGTTCTGAATGATGTGTTTTCAGCCTCCACCCAGACTTCCTGAATCATTCAGACTTAGTTTGGCACTTACAATTACTTTTGTCACTCAAAAAGGAGGTTACATCAGATCAAAATGTTTAGACGTCTCCATGGTTGTTCACAGATGTCAGAGCAGCAGACACACTGTTTTCATCTCAGTCACGTTTACACTTTACACATCCACCAACACAAGAAAGCTGACATTTAAAAACATTTTCTGACAGTTAACACAAACAATATTTTACTTGCTTTAAATATAGATGGGATCTTACACTGACACTGCGTCTCCCTCTGCTGTTCACTTTCTGAACTACATGAGGAAACATTGCAAAGATATTCAGTCTTCATCACAAATTTGATCTTAATACTCAAACTCGTGGAATTTTATCTTATAACATTCATATTGTGATTTCTTCTAAATCACTCGAATGTCAAAAAGAACAAACACATTTGTTAGAAAAATATTTCATGTTTCATAAAACTACCCATTCAAGAAAGATTTTTAAAGATTGAATGTGGTTTGGTACTGGACATTGTTTAATACAGAAAGCGTTCTGACGACACTTTTATAGAAACACCGTGAGCACTGACAACACTGTTAAATTACAGCTCACATAGTCTGTGTTCTAAAATCCACCTGTAATTATTGCTCGAGTTCAGTCCAATAACAGAGAAACGACATGCCACTTATGCCAACTGATGACATACTGTGGACATAAGTGGCTTTAGTGTATATTCTGAAAGTGTGCATATTTTATTTTAATGTCTTAATGCAAATATCAAAGAAACTACACCAGAAAGGGCTAGAAACAGCCTCCAGCAGGTAAAAAGAGAAGTGGTCCATGTACATACAAGCTGGTGCAATCCAATGCAACATCAAGCATCCTGTACTAATGATGCTATAAAAACGCAACATGTTGCAATAGAGGTTGAGTCCTCATTTATATTTACTTAATGATAAAAATGTAAAACTATTATGTAAACAGCACACAAATTCTGTACAAATATCTGCAATGCATATATAAAAAACTCTTTGGTGGCAAAAACAGGCACAAAGTGGGTGGAAAAGTGATGCTCTTAAAAGACACGTACCTTCATCTACAATAAAACACAGTAACAGATCCAGGAAGTTTTGAGCAGGGTTATTTGAAAGGTCTTGGTTTTGGAAAGAAACTACACTTGAGAGAAAAGAGGCGTCTTGTGATGCAGAGCAGCAGGTAATCACACAGATGCCAGGGAATCAATATCTCAAAGTTCAAGTAGGTCGAGTGAAAAGCAGAAATCTGAATCCAATCATCCTCTCAGTTCCCTCCCTCTGGGTCCAGCCGAAGACCCAGACCCGCTCCCTGTTCTTCCTCGCTTTGGTAAATCTCATTGTCCACCATGGGCTTCAAATGGCTCGGAGGTCTGTTGGGAAGCGAAGGAGGCTGTTGTTGGAACTGCTGGTAGGTGCTGACCTCCACGCCATCTGGACCGGAATCCTTGGAGACCAGTGGTTTTTGAGAGTCTGTGTGGCCCGGGTAAGACCGGTAGGCGTCATGCTCTCCGTAGATGCCCATCTCTGCCCCTTTCCTCAACAGATGAGTGTAGACCAGAGAGTCCTCGATGGAAGCGTACACATGAGAATCGTCGTCATCAGATGGTCTGGGGTTGTATCCTGGCAGAAAACTGGTGCCATTGGGATTGTAGATGGACACCTGATGGGCCAGCTTCTTCTTCTTCTTCCTGTTTGACAAGAAAAGAAAAAAGGTTTCAGAGTAACAGACAGCATCTCTGACAAATATTACACAAAAGATTAAAGAACAGTAAATATACTCACCTAATTACGACACAGACCGCTACTAGCACAATAATAAAAATCGCCAACACTGCAGCCACTACACTCACAATGATAGTCAACAGTTGGTCTAAAAGATGAACAAGATAAGAGAACAGACAGAAAATGGTTAATGTCATACAGACCATGAAAAATTACATCTGACACTGATTTACATATGATGAAAACAAGACCATATCCTAAAAATAGAGACATTAAAGTGAGGTGGGTTTGTATGACGTACTTACACAGCAAAAATCTAAATCTTACAAGTGCATTTTTCTCATTTCTTGTCAAAATATCTCATCACATGTAAAATAAGACATAATCACCTAAAGAGTAACTTGTAAGTGAGATATAAGAACTTATTTTTAGACAATAGATCTTGAAAATCTTATTTCAAGAAATCTTACCAAGATAATTTTCACTAGCTCCATTGCTAGATTTTTTTTTTGCTTAATTCAAGATTTTTTTTGCTTCATTCAAGGTTTTTTTTCTCCCTTAATTCAAGATTTTGTGCTTAATTCAAGCAAAAAAATCTGCCAATGGAACAAGCAAAAATTATCTTGGTAAGATTTCTTGAAATAAGATTTTCGAGATCCACTGTCTAAAAATAAGCTCTTACATATCACTTACAAGTTACCCTTTAGATGACTGTGTCTTATTTTAAGAGCGATGAGATATTTTGACTATAAATGAGAAAAATACACTTAGCAATATTTTGATTTTTGCCGTGTAACCATAGACTGTGGTCAGCCTGGTTCCAGTTTGGAGAAGCACACTGGAGGACCAAAAGCTACACATAGAAACTTAAATGGCAACTTTAAGTGTCTACTATAGTTTGAGGATTTTCACCGCTTTACCTCAATACCTGTTTCTGATGGGGAATCCGACCATAACCTCCTGTGTCTGAGGTGAAATTACTGTTTTAGTCATAAAAGTCTGGTCGCTGGTGTCAACTGTAAAGTAGGGAAAATATGCTCCTGAACCAATAATTGACATGATTGGAAACAGAATGAGGCAATGGTTTTTTCAGCTACAGTTTTTCTTCTTCTTTTTTTTTTTTTTAAATAAAAGGAATGTGTTTTCAGTGGACAGCATTTTTGTTTTTTTTAACCCATAAAGACCCACACATCCACCACTGACCCAAAACATCTACTGATGTAAAGTGTTCAATAATTTTAGAGCTACTAATCCTACCAACCCATTTAAATAATTCAGGTAAAATGCAGTTTGTCATCTTTTCGTGGTCATCAAATATGACCCAGTTAGACGTTCAGAGGCTCCGTAGTGAACGTGGAAACACAGTCATCTTCTAAAACAATCGAGTAAAACCCATGGAGTTGGATCAATGACAATGGATGCAGACACTTGGTTTATGTTCAGTTAACGATACCTTAGCTGAAAAAGTCAATTTTTCCTCAGTTTCCTCTGTTTTTAATATAATAACCATCAACTTTGATCTTAACATTAATAAACATCTACATGATCAACAAATTAAATATAGAAAAATAACTGATTTTCACTGGGAAAAAAAGCTAAATTACAGTAGATAATATTATAATAAATGGGGATAAGTCACTTAAGAAAGGTCAAATAGAGAGGAAAATTCATTTAGGAGCTGCCACAGAAATAACACTGGGTCTTTCTGGGTTAAGTAAAGGTGTCAACTCTTGTCCCCTACAGACTACAAACTGGTCCTCAGGAGGATATTGCATACACTGAGTGTTTAGCTACTGCCTCCACCCACAGCTGGACATTGCTTAGCTTCTACTACTTCTTCTAGTGCTAGTGCTCTGGTCTGCTTCTCCAAACAGTGCCATATACTGTAAGTAAGAATACCCTCACTATGAATAAGTACCTCATATGACTCCTGTTTAACAAAGTCCAAACTAAGCCTTTAAATACATCTGGTCCAAACATCAGACACCACACACACACAACCATTTCTTACTCTTCTTCAGGGTGATCTTGGTGAAGACGCTGAAGTCTCCTCTTTCAGGCATACAGTTGGACATATTGAGGTAAAAACTCTCTGAAACAGTAATTTCATTATCCGCCTCCTCATCCTCCCTGCGGCTGTAAAACTCCTCCCGACTGCCAAGTGCCTGCACTTTGATGTTGGTGTGTCGTTTACTGCATTTCGGCTGAGTGAGGTGGGGAAACATTATGTGTGCGTCCATCTTTGGTGGGACATTGACGATCCATGATGCTGTGGATTGAGACTTCATTCCTAAAGGCCAACCAGGAGTCGCCAACAAGAGAGGAGTGTCCTTCCTTGGAGATACGGTGAATATGTACCTTTCTAAATATGTGACAGAGAGAGATTAATGTAGAGGTGTCAAACATGTGGCCTACGGTCCAAAACTGGTCCACCAAAGGGTCCAATCTGGCCCGTGGGATGAATTACACTGAAGATATTAACAAACAAGGGTGTCAAAGGGTGTCATTTTAGTTGAGGGGCCACATACAGCCCAACAAGTATGTCTGATCAGAAAAATACTATCATAATAAGCTATAAATAATGACAACTGCAATTTTTACCCCGTCCCCCTAAGTAAAGGCAAGGTGTATTGTTTTTGGTTTGGTTTGGTTTGTTTCTTTGTTTGTTAACACTCTAGCAGCAAAACTATTGGTTGGCCTCATACCACATTAAGTTTATAGATTGCCAGTGAAGCAGAATAGATCTGGTAACATTTTGGGAAAAGTAGGTTAAAGTTCAAATTTTTAATGTATTTTTAAAGTATCCCCCCCCTCACCCTTTACTTATAATGGGCGAAATTTCACATTTCACAACTACTGGTTGAATTCATACCAAATTGGTTTTATAGATTGGCAGTGACCCAGAATAGATGTCATTACATTTTGGGAAAAGTAAGTTTTCCCTATTTACTTATAATTGGAAAAATTTCAAATGTCTATAAAAAACATCACTTTTATTTCAATTTACATCAAACTTGGTAGAGGGAACTGATATGCTGACATTAGCACACACATAGATACGATGACATCAGCTGGATCGATGCCAAAATAAGCTACAATACGTGCAAGGGGTAGGTTTTGTTGTGCCTGGCACCTCTTGTTTCTCTGTTTTACTGTAAAGAAGTAAAATTACATGAAATCGTTTACATTTATAAACTATCCTTTTACGCAAAATGTGATTAACCTGAAGAAATATCTACAACTTGTGTCTTGTGACTTGTATCTACAACAGTGTCTTAAGAAAAATAAGTGCAGTTTTAATAATATTATACCTGTAACTAAATCTTTTGTGCCTTTGTAGATCTACTGTGATCTGTAAGTTGCAATGTGCATGTGTAAATGATAAGATGAGGCCTAATATTGTTAAAAAAATGTTTTCTTAAATTTCAGACTGTTCATGGTTGACCTTGTTATTCACAGTTTTTTAAAGGATACTTTTACTTGTAAATATTTTCAGAATGTAATTTTACATTTTTCAAAAGTTTGGAGTTGACATTATTTATAGATTGTTATGCTATTATTTTACTGGTCCAGCTCACTTGATATCAGATTGGGGTGTACTGGGGCCCTTTGACACCCATGAATTAATGTCACTTATAAACAGGAATTAAATAAAGGCTGATCATCAGTCTGAGCTGTCATTTACCTGATATCTCGTTTTTTATACAGGCGTACAGCAGAGGCTTCGTCAACATCTTGAGTGCTCCACTCTTCATACAAGAGAGGCTGACGGACATGTTGGTGTGGATTTGGACTTTCTGTATGGCTCCCTGACGGCAGAAGTTTCCAATAGTCGTGCCATCATCCTCAGCCAGTTTGACAACGATGCTGTCATTGCAGGACTGTCCAGGTAGAGACTGTCTGAGGCCCGCAGTGAGAGAACTGAACTCAACGGTGCCATCCTGAGGAAACGTGAAGGTCCAGGTCACTCTGGTCAGAGAGGCCAGGAGGCAGGAAGGCAGCTGCGGCACCGACAGCTGGATGTTACCCTTTGGACAGTCTTTGAGTTTATAACACTCTAAGGAATGTGTAATTTAAAAAAAAAGGGTGTTAGTATGTGAAATTACAATAATATTTCTCCTACATTAAATAAAACAAGATACAGTTATAGCTTATACCAACTAATTCTGACTAAATTAAGACCTCTACTACAAGAAACAAGAAAAAAACAACTGCTGCTCACCTTCTTGCATCTCTTAACTTTAGTACAATAGCACTAACTTCTTAACCCTTCATAAAGCCAAACATCATATTCAAGGTAAGTGAAGCAAGATTATGTATGGAAGCTATTTTCCAGTTGGTTTAAGAGTTACTATTTCTTCAGTCCACTTGTAACTCATCTATAGGTGTGCATCAGTCACAAAAACCAAAGATGATATAACCAAAGGAGGTACTTGGCCACCCCACCACTAATAAATGTTTAATTTTAGTTTAGTTACAATGATATTTAGAAAAAAAACAGAAAAAAACGAAATGTGTGTTCACTAAAAGATGTTCTTTTTCATTTTAGATTAAATCAGGTGGCATCGTAACTTGTGAGTTCATGTATAAGATGTTAAAGCTCATACCACAAAATAAGAGTTTAGTGTTCATGGACCTGAGCCACTTCTCCCACAGGACTTCACTGAAATGAAACAGCCTCTGGTCTCAGTTCGAAGAGCATAAGACAAAAATCTGTTTCCATCTAAAGCCTGGAATCTTCCCATTTATTTAGACCATGTTTGGTTAAGGTAACCAGTGACACCAGCTCATTTATGGTTCAGTAATGTTGTGAAACAAGAAGGTGGACAGTTGGCCTTTTAACAGAGGGCTGTGTTCTGTAATGTTGGCAAAACTACAAAAATACTAACTGACATTACTTAAAAAAAGTAGATCAAACTATGTGGTCAAATTCATAACATATACGTGACACACAAATATAAGAAAAAATATGGAACTAACATTTAGTAGAAAGAATATCACTCATTTCAGTTAATAAGCATTTCAAATATTGGTGTGATTCTTTCTAAGGCTCCATTCATTCATTACACTAAGGTGAAAAGGTTGACAGTGTCTGTATGAAAGAAGTAATATTCCTTTCCTCCTGCAGCCCCAGTTTTTTCTTTCAAGTTCCAGTAGTTAATACACAAAAGAAGGCAAAGAAAATAGTTGAACTGTCAGCATCTACAGTCATGGCCAAAGTTTTGACAGTCACACATGAGATTTATTTGCCAGTAGAAGATTCTAAAAGTCATGGAAAACAGCCAAAAAAAAAAAAAAAATGATGCGGCAAAGCTTGTGAAAACAAAATTTGTTTCACTGCTAAAATGTTTGTCCATGACTGCTGAGCAAAATGTAGCTCTACTAGTTTAACAACATGTAGTTCACTACTCCCACACACAGAGGACATGTGTATGTCCACTAAAACACATAAGAAAAGGACATTGTTGCAGCTTTAAACTTTTGTTTTACAGATTATAAAAATAATGTGCTGTGCACTTTTAATACCCCTCAGCAAAATATAGTGTAAGATTCTGTTGAAAGTTACTGCCCTATAAATTAGATTAGATTGTCTTTGTGTAAAATTTATTACACACATATTTATATTTGAAAGTACTCAAATATCATAACTGCACAAGGCCATTTGACCTTGGAAAAAGTATTTCAAGGTGACCTATTTTCAGTAGGCTTCTGCTCCATGCCAAGATGCATCCACAGCATAAATTTGGTACAGATATCTCAATGCATTCTTATGTCATTGAATGGACAGACAGCCGGACGGACAGAGAGACAGATGAAACAATTACAATACCCCTTCGGCCAGAAGATGGCCGAGGAGTAAAAACCCATCACAGAAATAGCTGAGATGCAGGGTAACAAAACAATCTTCAGTTGGTACATGAATTTCATTTTCTTTAATTTAATAAATAAAATGTAATCTGTCTATGGAGCTATTAAGACTTAATGATCTCTTAGAGGTTTTTCTTAACTGATTGGGATTGTGAGCATCAAATACAGTTATAAATCAGTTATCTATTTTTACCCCGCCCTCTGAAGGGGAGGCAAGGGGTATTGTTTTTGGTTTGGTTTGTTTGTTTGTTTTTTTATTAAATTATCGGTTGAATTCACACCAAATTTGGTTTATTCATTGCCAACGACCCAGAACAGATCTGATTACATTTTGGGAAAAGTAGGTCAAAGTTCAAAATTCTTTTCATGAATTTTCTAAATCTTTTCTTTTCTTCCCCCCATTTACTTATAATAGGCAAAATTTCAAATGTCTATAAAAACATCAATTTTGTTTCAATTTACTTCAAGCTTGGCACATATATAGACACAACTGATATGCTAACGTCATCACACACAAAGACTTCATGACATCAACTGGATTGATGCCAAAATAAGTTACAATACATGTGTGGGGCGGGGTTTGTTGTGCCTGGCACCACTTGTTTCTCTGTTGTTTGGAATTCTCAGCCGTTTTGAAAAATTCCCCTCTAACTGTCAAGGAAAGTTACACTGATGTTCAAATGACTCAAAACTGTGATTTACCTATGACTCTCATGGCGGTGACTTGTATGTCTTCAGGGAGGCAGTCCTGGAAAGACAGCTGTGTTTCACTGTTAGGTAGGACTGTGATGTTATCTTTTATCGCTGAGATCTGCTTCATCTCACAACCGGATGCAGATTTCAGCTTCTCAATCTGAAGAGACAGGCCCGGTGTTTTTCTCAAATCGACTCTACAGGGATCTACAGGAGATAATAAGAGTAAAACACACACATTTCTAGATTATCTACTAATCAAACGTGGGTGAAAATACATCTAACTCGAGGTCACTTCTTTTAAAGACACGTCAAACAGGAATCAGGATGTGTCTGATGAGTAAATCACTGAGGGGAGCATTTCCCGGAATTTGTTCATTCATGTTATTCATGACTCAAGTCTTACGCAATCTCAAAGCTCCCCAAACCAAAAGACGCAAGGGCCAAACAGAGGTTGAGAGGCTATTGATTCAATTTTCAGTCACACTAGAGTTGCCTCAAAAAAATAAAAATAAAATAAAAAAACAAATCACACCTCGAATTGATGAAATGTGCTTTGGTTGCAACATGAGAGGAAACATAAACATTCATTGTCTAATTCCAAACCTGCTACAACATGTTAAGGACATCATTTATCTGCTTCTACCACACTCTTTCAGAAGGTTAGTAGCTAACTTTGAGTCTTATTTTTACTGTTTTAGTATACACAATAAATATATGGCCCTGAATGTACTTAATGGGTCAACCAGTACAGCAAGTCTGTCCTATTATTTTTTGGTTGTTTTCTGCAACAACAGCCTTAAAGGCACAGCAAAACTGAAAGACACAACAGAGTCAGGTGATACTTCTGTGGGGATGATCTTACACGAAAACTGAAATAATCTGATTCTTTGTTAACAGAAAAATATTAATTAGAGCAGCTTTAGATGAAATATGAATCAATGTCTTAATGGTAAATCAGAACTTAAAGTGAGTTTTAATGCCTGGATAAAAATGTCATCACTAAAATTAGCTATTATACTTTTTTTTTTTTTTAAATTTAAGAGTCAGATTAATAGGATTTGAAGATACACTTGTGTTGATCATCATCTAAAATATGACAAAAGGATTGAAATTTTTACTGCAAATGTACGTGGCGTCTCCAGATTTGACCCAATTTCTATATCTCCAAGCCATTTTGGACACACATAGACACCTCAAGAAAACTGTGATGCCAAATACACTAATCCAGTGTTTTTCAACCTTGGGGTCACCTGAAATTTCTAGTAATTGTTAAAATTACTAATAAAAAATATTTTTTAATCAGTCAATATATATTTCATTATAATTAAAACACCACACACTTTTCCTATAACAATCAAGTTCAAATAAAATGCAGGATATAATATCTGAAGGGCACATCTTCATTGACTTGATCATGTGACCACATGCGTTACTACGTTTCAACCTGCCCGGACACAGTTGCAGTCAGAAAACCAGACTGAACAGAAAATGAAAAGATTCTTCGCCTGCCTGGCCCCACTAAGACATCTCCAAGAGAAACTGAGAAGCAGACATCCAAAAGGTGCATTATATACATTATATAGCCTAAATGTGGTCTAAAATTAACATTTATTTGCAACATAGTATAGCAAACAATTACATGATTAAAAACAAATTAATTTTAGCAAAAAAATGTGTCTGTTTTGAATGTCTGGGGTCACCAGAAATGTGATGTTAAAATGGGGTCACGAGCCAAAAAAGATTAGGAACCACTGCACTAATCCAAAATTCACTTTACAACTAAATTATGATATAATTTCAGATAATGAACCAACCTGTTGAAGTTGTCTTCGTAGCCGACAGTTTGATGGCAAAAGACAGTCCAGGAGACCCGGCCCGGCTCCTGTCCATCTTACAGTTCCTCAGCATCATACTGAACGTGCCCTGACTCTGGACGGGCTGGTTCTGGTTCAGCATGACCACCACTGCCGCTCGTCCTACGCCGTGATACTCCATCGCGGTTTCCTTGTACAAACACCGCGGCTGTGTGAGATTAAGGAACTGCACGGATGTTTGGTGTTTGGCCGGGACCTTGATGTGCCAATCCATTACGTCGTCATCGGGAAAACTGTCTGGGTAGTTTGGGGTGAGCAACTCTAGGCCGGACCCCCCTTGTGGTAATGTGAGTGAAATCCTGGCAAGAGCTGTGAGAGACAAATACAGTCAAATATCAAATAACTAAAAACAGAGAAAAGATTCAGATGTCAAAACTTATACCAACTCACTTTTGATTTCATCCCCGACGGATACACTAAACTGTCCACTCTGCAGCTTCTGACCTGCAGGGATTTCCAGAGAAAAGCTGCTCTGTCTGAGTATCTGAACATCAGTGATAGCACCCGTCCTGCAGTATTTCCCCATGTCTATGCTCTCTGTTGTCCGAAAGGCTTTGAGTGTGTACGCATGTTTGTCCGGACATTCCTGAGACGGGTTAATCTGTCTCAGACCTGTGTTGGTAAAGTCTATTTTTAAGGATTTAGGCGCTGTAGCTTTCAGGTTCCAGGTGAACTTGCGGTTGAAATTCAGCAATGGAGGAGAGCTGGAGTCAGTCAGGATGATGTTGCCGTTGCATGACTTTACAGTGCATTCTGGGAAGAGACATTTAGCAAATTACCACAAAACAAAAGACAAGTTTGTAAAGAAGTCAATCAGATACAGGGTAGGGAAGCAAAATTTACAATGAACATTTAGTTGTTTTTTCTCAGCAGGCACTATGTCAATTGTTTTGAAACCAAACATATATTGATGTCATAATCATACCTAACACTATTATCCATACCTTTTCAGAAACTTTTGCCCATATGAGTAATCAGGAAAGCAAACGTCAAAGAGTGTGTGATTTGCTGAATGCACTCGTCACACCAAAGGAGATTTCAAAAATAGTTGGAGTGTCCATAAAGACTGTTTATAATATAAAGAAGAGAATGACTATGAGCAAAACTATTATGAGAAAGTCTGGAAGATACTATTAAAGAAGAATGGGAGAAGTTGTCACCCGAATATTTGAGGAACACTTGCGCAAGTTTCAGGAAGCGTGTGAAGGCAGTTATTGAGAAAGAAGGAGGACACATAGAATAAAAACATTTTCTATTATGTAAATTTGCTTGTGGCAAATAAATTCTCATGACTTTCAATAAACTAATTGGTCATACACTGTCTTTCAATCCCTGCCTCAAAATATTGTAAATTTTGCTTCCCCACCCTGTACAGTTACTGACTTACCAATATTTCGCACAATTTCAACGTCAAACACCTCTTGACGTTTGGAGCATTCCAGCTCCACAGAGACAGGAGCGCTGTCTCTTAATACCAGAGACGCTTCACATTGTCGTTTGCGTCCAGTCACGGTGCACACTTTACACTCTGAGCTGGTTCTGCTGATGGTGAGAGTGGTGCCTCGGTCTGGAGTGATGGTCAGCTTCTCAACTCCTGGAGAAAAGAGAAAACCACAACTTTGATGGGGAGCGAATACAGCAATGTGGAGCAAATTTAGATCAGATATGTGCTTGAATCGATTGTTAACTCAGTCAATATGACTAAGTGCTTTGAAAACTGAGGCGGACAGCTTGGCTTTACTCCTTCTATGACTAAGCAGGCCTGTGCTGAGCAAACACTGCCATGTTCACATACAACAGCACCTCAAGCGCTGCTCCAAAAAAACTCTCTATTGTCTCACATATCCTTCACGCTGTATTCACCCCCTTTCTATGTGTGACATGTGGGTATAGGTTTGTCAAATGAACCAAACAGACAACAAACAAAGGACACAGACACACAGTTAGAGGCTGTTGGATAGTGTGGTATAAACATGACAATACAACTCATAATGAGGCTCCATAATGAGGATACAGGATTGTTTTCTGTCCCTTTGGCCTTATTTTGATCCAGACAAATAATTTAATTCTAACTATCCAACCACAGCCATTTTACACCTTCATAATAATAATAATAATAATAATAATAATAATAATAATAATAATAATAATAATAATATCTTACAATTACAATAAGTGGCTTAAATGTTGATTAGTCTCAGATTTTCTGTACTAAAATAAAAAAGCACATTTTCCACATTCTCAGCATTTGGCAGTAAATGGTTAATGATTAACCTTGGCTTACCTGACACACTGAAGACCACAAACGTAAGAAGGAAAATCTGTGGAAAGCCTCTGTTTGTTGTTAAGGACATGCTCTCCTTTAGTTTCACTCTAAGACTCGGATCCTGTGGGAAATCAGTGCAGATTTGCGCATATTTCACGTCTTCTTGTCGAAAGATACGAAACTTCTCGAGTCACGTCACTTTTCTTCCTGTTTATGTGAAGCTGAGCTCGGACTGATCCACTTCCTGCAGTGTGACAGCACCCACGGAGCTTAAATGCCAGGTGAAGGAAAGGCGTGGTCAGGTCGGCCATTTTGGAAAGTACAAACCTGAGGTGGATTATTTATCAGCTGAAAATCTGTAAAGGTAATATCCTCCTGAGACTCAGAAATGCATTTTGGTCCTCTGTAGTGGACAAGAGTATCACAGCTATATATATATATATATACATATATATATATATATATATATATATATATATATATATATATATATATATATATATATATATATATATATATATATATATATATAAAAGTCCACTGAAAAGGACATTACATATATAATTTTTTTTAATTTATCTGAAAAAAACTTTGCATCATGCTGTTTCCAATTTAGGGAATTATTTAACCCTTTCATGCATGATGTCCACATTTGTGGACACATAGTTTAAGATCACTTTCCAAAGGGTTATAAAGGTAATATTCTCCAAACCACATGGGGCAGTCTGTATAGACCCTAAGCAATACAATGAAAAAAAAAAGTATCATCTTAGTTTTAGAATTTGGACGTTCTGTGATCTCATAAAGTTAACCTCCTAAGACCCATCTATGGGTTTACTGTCCGTTTGTGGACAAGAGTTTCACAGCTTTAAAAACAAACAAACAAAAAACTGTCCACCACAAAAGAAATTCCATTAAAAAAAAATAAAAAAAAAAAAGCATCTGAAAAATCTGTTGCATCATAATATTTCCAATATAGGCAATTATTCAATTAAAAAAAAAAAAAAAAGCCAAAACGTGTATATTTTTATATTTCTGTGTGTCAGGAGGTTAAAAATCCTCGGAATAAAACTGTGTTTAAAAAAAAATGGATTTCAACTTTAGCCTAATTTAGAGTAATAAGATCAATCTAAAAAAAACATCTAGATACTTTTTTCATAATTCATGCATGAAAGGGTTAATGTAAATTGTAAAATGTTTACTTACTGGGTAACAGAAGGTCAGTAGTCTTTTACTGCAGATACAGAAAAACATTTTGCCTCTGAAAAAGTCACAAAAGTGTATGATCATTTAGAAATAGTGCCTTACTAATTAAATATTTTCACCATAAAGCACACAGCCTAGAAAAATAAGCTTCCATTTACAAGAAATAATCACATTAACGTATGATTATTCGTTGTACAGTGAATTTAAAAAATAAATAAAAAAATAAAAAAATCAGGTAATAAATTAATTGTTGATTAACCTCCAGATAATTAATCTATTACACTGCATGAATGAATGACATTTACTTCTCCTCCATTCATTTCCTGTTGGCAGAATGTGAATGTTTCTTGACAAAGTGGTCAGTCAGAGCGGCAGGAGGTAAAACAGTTTCCCTGATAACTCAGACTGCAAAACATCTGTCAACCAGCAGGAGACTTGGATGATATGTAAGTTACACTAACACATTAGTTCTGTGGAATTAAACATGGCATTTCCTTTAGTTTTGAGGGACAGAGTCGACCCAAACTGTTCAAGTGAAATCATCAGATAAAACTGTGCTTTATGTACCAGTAGAGTTTTTCATTCCACATTTTTTTCCTGCACTATAATAGGTTTTTACAAATGAAATTTCTCAGCACCGGCCACAAAACCCTTTGTTCCCATAAGACAGAGGAGAAGTTAACATTTTTATTAAGCATAATAAAATGAGCCAGTATGTTTTGAGCTAATACTGTCATAAAAAGATGGTTTTTGCAGTTATTCAGTGCTGTATAATAGTCTTTGGCTGCCTTTAGCTTTGTTACTTTTGCAGGAAATGTAATGAGCATGCATATTTCTTAGCCTCTTTATGATGGTACTACAAGAAAATTCAGTCAATAGTATTCAAATACAAAAAAAATCTGAACTAAAGGTCTTTTATAAGTAAAACTTCATATTCAGTATGACTTCCATTGGATTTAGGACGTTTTTAACTCTCTTTTATCAACTGCCTTGAGGTTTTGTTGATATAATCTTGTGTTGTATTGTTACAATTGATACAACTGGTCTTTTATTCTATGTCAGATGATCCAGCGTAGCTTCTATAATATTTATATTTGTTCTGAAATGGTTTTTGTTTTGCAGTGCTGTCAACATAGATCTTCCTGTCTATTCCACTTGGCCAAATATTGATAAGGAGGCTAAAAATCCATATGTATGGTCATTATAACGTCGCTAAACAATCAAACCTAATCACGGCCTAATACTTTTGCACAGTTGTGAATATGATTCTAAATGTTTTAGCTCAAAATCATCACATCATTTCCTAAAAGCTTCAATCAGCTGATAGTATTTTAGTCTCAGAAACCTCCAACTTTGACTCATAAATGAGATGCAGTTTGATTTCGTCTGCAGAGAAGAGGTCAGACAGGATCTGAAATAGCCTATAACCAATTTTATTTTCAATGAAACTGTTATAACATTAATACAAAGAACCACGTATATCGAACTTGACATTATAAATCTAACAATATAAATATTGAAACCCTCTGTATGTCAATCATAAACAACCACTCAGTTTTCAGAATGTATAGGAAAAAACTATTACATGTACTTTGACTAGATATTAGTTTTGGCTAAATATGTGACACTGGCACATTTTAAAGTTCAGTTCTTAGTTAAAAAATCCTACACAGAAGATAAGGCAAAATGTTCTAGAAAGATTAAAAACTATACAAACACTGTTTAGAGAGAAAAGTGTGCACAGTTTACACGTACATAATCTATAGGAAGGCCTACAGGGGTATACAAAAACACATGTGTTGGTCCCATTAAAGTATATTGGCTAGTATAATCCTTTAAACCAGGGGTGTCAAACATAAGGCCCGCAGGACAAAACCGGTCCAAAGCCAAAGATCTCAATCTGGCCTGTGGGATGAATTTGCGAAGTGCAAAAATGACACTGAAAATATTAACAGTCAAGGGTGTCAAACTCATTTTAGTCCCAAACTCCAGTCTCCAAAATTTTAACAATATTATGCCTGTTAGTAAATATTTTGTGCATTTGTAGATCCACTGTGATCTGTAATGCACATGTAGCCTATAAATGATAACTTCAGGTATAATATTGTTAATATTGCACTTATTTTTCGTGATAAATTTCAGGTTATTCACTTTTTTTAATGAAAGGACAGTTTGTAAATATAAGTAGTTCTCATTACTTATAGGCTATTATGTTATCATTTTACTGGTCCAGCCCACTTGAGATCAAATTGTGTGCTGTTTTTTGCCCCTTAACTAACTGTGGACCTGCCTCTCTCCTACCTTCATTGTCATCACTCACTTATCCATATAGTTATGATAGTGTTTATTATATAGTTCCATAGATGTTCTAGTTCAGTTATCTGTGCATCAACTGCATCCATGTGTCTCCCCCTACTTCCCCCCTTCTCCCCTTCTCCCCCTCTCCCCCAATCTCTCTCTATCTCTATCGCTCTCTCTTTTCTCCTCCTTTACTCTCTCTCTTTAACCCTAACCGGTCAAGGCAGACGTCCATCCTCCAGGAGTCTGGGTCTGCTCCAGGTTTCTGCCTGTTAAGGGAAGTTTTTCCTCACCACTGTCACCAGTCACAAGTGTTTGCTCCTGGAGGATTCTGTTGGGTTTCTGTAAATTGGCTTTAGAGTCTGGTTTTGACCAGCTCTATATGTAAAGTGTCATGAGATAACTTTTGTCATGATTTGGTATTATATAAATAAATTTGATTGAACTAAAATGACTTTAACACCCCTGCTTTATACATTACCTTGGTTGTCCTAATGAGGAGGTCTAAGGGTTTAAATACATCCACAGCTAAAGTATATCATCAAAAAGTTGTCCAAAACCTCCCCATCATTCATTCAGGTGAGCTGTTTAAATGGCTACAATTCTAGTATAGGCAGCACAGGCTATTTACCAGGTCATAAAGATCAGTTCAGTCATCTGGGTCTTCTCTGCTCCATCCCATTGGGCAGAAATCCTGCAATAATCGGGACTGGCCATATGAGAGCAGCAACGCTCCACACAATGATCACCAAAGTCATGAAACAAGCCACAAGTGTCGACTCGATAGGTTTTCTGTTCAGCCTCCAACTTTTGTCCCCCTTCAGCTCATCCAGGCTGAAATCCACGCAGCAGAAAGTGACCTGATCCCCGGTCTGCTGGCCCCTGGACCTGCCCTGACCGAACCTCCTGTACCTGGACAGCCCACAGCCCACGCACAGACGCAACTCCTGCTGACCCCCGGTGACCCCCAGGTGTTCGATGACGACAGGTGAGATGGCTCTGTTGAAAGACGCGGAGAAGAAAGCCCTTCCGTGGTTGTTGGTGGTGTAGATGATCACATCACACTGGAAGCCGAAGCTGCTGTCCCAGTGCGCCACCAGAGACGTGGGTAAGAGTCTCTGGACGCTCACGTTGCACTGGGACAAAGTCTGCAGGGAAGACGCGTCGGGCGAGGCGTCGCTCTCCTCCACGGACCTCTTGGAGAAGCGCACGTCCACCTCCAGGTTGGCCATGAACCTGTTGGAGGAGTTGATGGGCGGCAGGAGGAGATCCTCGTCGCTCCAGCCTTGGCATCGCTGGAGAAGTCCGGCCACCGCGGTCAGAGCCAGCAGCAGGGTCGGAGAGGTGTTCAGCATGGCACAGGGCGCGTCTCTCCAGCTCGCATGGTGCTGTGATGATCCGCAGGCGACGGACGAAGCGCGTAATGTTCAAAAAATGTCAGTCACCGGTGATTTTTAAGAACGCAGCTCCCGATGGAGAAAGCCAGCTCCCTGCGCGACTGGTACAAATGGAAACGTCCAGTGCCCGTCACATGCGCGCATCCCCCCCCCTCCCTCCCTCCCTTCCTTTTAGATAATTTCCCTCTGACTTCTCCTTCAGATGTGTGATTTCTGTACAGCAGGAGCGCACTGAGCAGCTCTGAGCGCTCCTTTACTTCACTCCCCCTCTTCTGTTACTTCAGGTGTGAGCGCTCACATCCAAAACACAGAGGAGTGGTGAGGAGAGACTAGAGCCTCCAGTGCGCAGGAACAAAACCACCACCACAACGACCAAGCCATAATTAGCAACCCCAACATACACTCTCAAAAATAGAGGTACGAGATCAGAACATTTATGTACCTATAAGTACATTTTTTAAGAATGTTCTCTCAAAAGTACAATATTGGTCTTTAGGAGGCCAGAATTGCAGCTTTAGAATATGAAAAAGGGTCCAAAGTTATGTAAAGTACAAATTTGTACTATAAGGTACCCTGCAGCAGTAAAAAAAATGTGTGTAGACCATGAGATTTATTTATTTATTTATTTAACCTTTATTTAACCAGGAAAAGGATCCCATTGAGATTAAGAACCTCTTTTTCAAGGGAGTCCTGGCCAAGAGACAGCATGAAACACAACACATAGTTACAACATACAGTTACCTCATACAGTTACAACAAACAATAATTTACAGGACAATTCAACCTATGAAAAATACGTGCAAGTCATTGAGTTGTTCTCCAGCACTTTGAGTTTGGATTTAAAAGCATTCAGGGAGATCAGTTCAGACAGTTTCCAGTCTTTTAGCAACATATTCCATGTGGAATAGGCGATAGGCTAGGATAGCTAAACAGTAGGCCTAATTATAGTTCAAACATTAGGCTTAGCACATTATTTATTATATATCATACTGTAATTACTCTATATATTATATTTAATAATAATTTGTGTTTTAATTTAATAGCCCAATTAGCTCAATGATAATAGCCTAATAATTTCTTTAGCTTATTAGAACCTCTGATTATTGCTATAATCTCTGTTTTATCAAGTTTTCATTCATACTTCCATGTCTTGATGTTGTAGCTTGCCTATGCCATTTTTTTTTTTTTTTTTCTCAATTAGGCCACCGGTTCAAGCTTTAAACATCATGGCATTATCGACAATACGAGAGTTTTCTTTCTATGTAAAGTACTTAAGGTACAAAAATGGACCATTTCGAAAGGGTACAGAAATGTCTATCAAAAAAGTACACCCCCAGCGACAAGCATTTGTACCCTTTTAAGTACAAGCTGGTATCTCTATTTTTGAGAGTGTATATGCTACATCTGCACAAGAAAACTATCAGAAAAACAACCCAGATAGCAAAATTATTATGGCTTAAATCTGGCCCAAAACTGGCATGGCATTTTGGCAAAGTTCTGGGCGGATGTATGAGCCCTAAATGGCCCAAAATAGGCAAGCCAAAATCAAACCAGAAGGAAGCCAAAATTCACCCAAAACTAATTGTGGACTTCCAAAATATAGCCATAATTGTCCCAGAAAAGCCCCAAATCCCTATAATTCAGCCAAAAAGTAGCCAAAACTGACCCAAAGAGACTCACCCAAAATTTGTGGTGATCATGCTTTTTAAATGAAGAGGGGTTTTCTTCTGGATAGAAATTCCCGCTCTTTGCGCAGTGTTTTGGCTTTACAGAAATATGCCAAAACATAACCAAAAAACATCCATATATGGAATAAGATGTTGCCGCTCTTTAGTCAATCGTCTGGCTTGCCATAAATATGCCATACCATCCCTTAACTTGATCCCGCTCTTTGCCCACTCTTTTGGTTAACCAGACATATGCCAGAACTCAGCCATATATTGCTGGTGCCTCCTTATCTATTATGGATAACCTTAATCATACCACAGTTAAGCCTAAAGGTTTTCATAATGCCAAAAGAAAGCCAAAAATGCCAAATGTATGCCATAATACTGCCAAAATATTTGCTATCTGGGGACAGGCTATTCATTTTAGGTCTGGTTGTTTCTGTGTTGCGTGATCTGCGGGGATTCATTTCTAAAACACCTGAGCGCTGCGCAGTTTCTCTCCTCACTCTGTCTTTGCAGAATGACAAGACAAAGGAAAAAAAAGCAGACAGAAGCAACAGAGTGTATTAACTCTGCAGGAGCTGCCTGAGGCGGTGGATTGGTCATGTTTACTAAGTAGATACCTTAATATGAGAAGCTGGATGAAATGTCTGATCTGAGCACGTGGCATTTAAGAAATACATCATCCCCTCATCTATCAGAAAAAAGACTCAACACACACATGCATACACACATTTTCACACTAAACTGCTTCCAACACCTCTGCTTTAGTTTCCACACTCTGTACTTTTGAGCCCGAATCACTGAAACATATTTATGATTACATAAACTCATACTATAACACATTTTTAAAGCATAAAAATGGTCTAAAATCCAGTAGTTCACTTTTCCTATTGTTCCCATAACATTCATTCATTCAGTTTTCACCTAAAGTTCTAAGTTTGCCAGAATCAGAGGAAGTAAATAAGCATTATCCTAACCTTCCTAGGATAAGATAAGATAAGATAACATAGGATAAGGTAAGATAATGTCATTATTGTCCCACAATCGGGAAATCAGCATTTTTCAATAGCAGTACAGTACAGAGTAGAATAAAATGCACTTGCAGCAAAGATAAAACAAAAAAGATTAACCCATAAAGACCCAGTGCTACTTTTGTAGCAGTTCCCAGAGGAATTTTCCTCTATATTTAACCTTTCTTAAAGGATTTATTATATTATCCTCTGTATTTTGTATTTTTTTTCTGTAATTATGCTAAAAAACAAAGAAAACTGGAAAAAAAAAAGGAGTTTTTAAACAAAGATATCAATAAATGAACATAAACATAAACATCTACAACCACTGTCATTGATCGAACTCCATGGGTTTTACTGGTGAATCAATGTTGTAGAAGATGATGGTGTTTCCACGTTGACTACAGAGCCTCTGAATGTCCAATTAGGTCAAATCTGATGACCATGAAAAGATGGGAAACAGCATTTAACACCAATTATTTACATGCTTTAGTAGTATTAGTAGATTAGAAGTTGATGCTGTTTGGGTCATTATGGGTTAAAAAGTAAACAATATGTGAAAATATAGAATCTATCTATCTATCTATCTATCTATCTATCTATCTATCTATCTATCTATCTATCTATCTATCTATCTATCTATCTATCTATCTATCTATCTATCTATCTATCTATCTATCTATCTATCTATCTATCTATCTATCTATCTATCTATCTATCTATCTATCTATCTATCTATGGATTTGTTACAGTATCAAAGGGGTTTGTCCTTGGCCCAAGTCCAACCCTTCCATCACATTTTATGAAAATCAGTGCAGTAGGGAATGATGAGAAGGGAGTGATCACATCATGTTGCGGGCAGAGGTGAATACATTTCAGTTTTAATGTCCCTAAAGGCCACAATAAGCCGATAAACGTGGGATTTCAAGTGACAAGAGGAAACAGAAGTGCAGCAAAGGTCACATCACTGACTTTCCGTTTTTTATACAAGTGATTGAGGGAAAAGCTCAGAAGTTAATCTCAATCCCACACAGGACATCTGGCCAGTGAGCAGCAGCAACTGGAGCCTTATAAAGAGCACCAAAACAAATCTTTTTATGTGATTTCCACACAGACTGTGATAAAATATCCTTTTACTGCTTCATGTTTCATTTAGACAGTTTTCTCTAGTTAGTTTTTGCATTTACAACAAGGAAATACGATGAGTTACCATGGATATGAAACAGAAAAGCCTGTGTAAGGTCCTGAACTTTACCCATAAATATGATTATATATAACCCAGCGGATGCATGGCTCAAGTGGAGAAGCTTTCAGCATGTGTGTTGAATTTCATATTCTGAAAATTGACTGAAAACTATGTTAACATACTTTCCCCTTTTCTCTGCCTTGTGAAAACCAAAAGTAGAGAAGCAGATCTCAATGATTTTTCTTATTGTTCTGTAAAAAGTCTGTTTTGGCAGCACTTGTTGACAAAAAACCCTGTAGTTTTTAGGTTTATATGTTTTCAGGTTTAGTATAAAAAAAAAGACAGAACCCAACAGTCTGTAATCTGCTGCTTGTTTGTTCATCTGTTCTCCTCCCTGGGTGCTTTCTGTACATTGGTGCTTGTTTCTCTCAGCCATATTGTGCACTCAGGGGCAGCCAGACACATCAATAAACATGTGGCTCCACTGTGCAGCAGCAGCAGGGGTTTTGTACACAGCATGGATCACCTGCTCAGTGACACTGGGCTGGCTGCTGCATCTGAAACTGAAGAGGACACAGCACTGCACCGCTCTATTATCACGAATACCCACTCTGATTACAAATAACAAAGGGACACAGCTGTAGTTAGTCTCAATTATTGTAACAGAAGTTTAAATATTGGTATGAGCAGTTGCACACCTGCTTCATTTTGGCAATCAGGAGTTTTATGCTTTTATGTCACTGTGAGTTCACCTACATCAAACTCCTTACTACTTTGCCTCCAAATATTTATTTCAAGCAGGTCATAACTGAAATAAAGCAAATTCAGTTATAAAAAAAAAAGAAACATCTAGAACCATTCACAGCCAATCAGAAGTCTTCCTTTATTGTTTTTTCGTCTTGTTTTGTGTTAATTGTACAATTCAAATTCCAAAAAAGTTGGGATGTTGTGTGAAGTGTAAAGAATAACCGGATGTAATGTTTTACAAAGCTTATAAACCCTTATTTTATTCACGATAGAACAAAAAAAAGAAGAAAAGATAAAGAAAAAGCATGTGCAAAATGTGTCATTTTAAGACAAACATGAAAATTAATCAAGGTTCCCATGCATCCTGGAAAACCTGGAAAATGACTGACCAATTTTCCAGTCAAAACATTTAGAAAATATGAAAAAAGGTCAAATGTCCTGGAAATGGTTAAGTTATCTTGGAAAATTATTTATCCTTCTCCTTCCTTGGGGCCTTGTGTGCCTAAACTGAGATGAAACAGGAAATTGTTTTTTAGTGATTTACTGAAAATATACAAATATTTTTAGAGGAAGTGAAGGAGATAAAGTAAGAGAGAAGTGAAAGTTGAGTTGGAAATTGTCCAGTTCACCTTTGTAACTCCAGTTTGTTATGCTAATGAGGTGCTACGCTGTAATCTGTGGGTGTGTTTGCATTATTCTATGATACATTTGTTTTAATTATTTTTCGTCGATAAATTGTAAACATAGACTGCACATCAAATGTCTGAGTAATAAACATAGAAACAATCTGGGTAAATCCAAGTTACAACTATAGAAAAGAACACTTTCAAAGAATGAGGGGGACAGGGGAATGGATTAGTGTATGACGTGATAACTTGTCTGTGTAGCGGCTGAAAATGTCCTGGAAAATAATTTCAGGGAAAGAGTGGGAACCCTATTCATGCGAGGATCATGTCTCCAGAAAAATGGCATGGGGACAACAAAAAGCTGGATAAATAAGAGGTCCACAAATAAAAAGCTGGAAGAATATTCTGCAACTAATTAGATGAATTGGAAACAGGACAGTAACATTATTGGGACCATCCAGCTTGTTTTCAGGGCTCAGTTCAGAGGCCTGCATCTGTGATGGTATGGGGGTGCATTAGTGTCTTCAGAATGGGCAGCTTGCACATGAATGAACCATAAATGCTGAATGGTATATATTTAGATATATGTTTGAAAGCAGGGGTGTCCAAATCTGGTCCTCGAGGGGCGAAAAACATCCTACATGTTTTAGATCAGGGGTCTCAAACTCATTTTCTTTCAGGGGCCCCATTCAGCCTGATTTGATCTAAAGTGGGCCGGACCAGTCAAATAATAGCATAATAACCTATAAATAATGACAACTCCAAATTTTTGTCTTTGTTTTAGTGCAAAAAACACCATTAAATTATGAAAATACTTACTTTTATAAACTTATCAAATAAAAAAAATGTGAATAACCTGAAAAAACTGAAATTTCTTTTAAAAAAAATAAGTGCAGTTTTAACAATATTATGCCTCAACTTATCATTTACACATGTGCATTATGAATCGGATCTACAAAGACTTAGTAAAAGGCAGAGAATTGTTAAAATTGTGCTTAATTTTCTTTAGACATTTCAGGTTGTTCATATTTGTTCAGATTATTCACATTTTATTGTTACAGGATAGTTTGTAAATGTAAATATTTTTATAATTTAATATTATTTTTTGCTCTAAAACAAAGACAAAAATTAGAAGTTGTCATTATTTATAGACATAATGTAATTTTTTTTTTTTTTTTTTTACATTAAACCGAGAAGAAAATATGGAGTCATTATTTTCTGTAGGTTATTATGCTGTTATTTTACTATAGATCGTATTGGTCTGTATGTGGAACCTGAACTAAAATGAGCTTGACAGCTTTAACTGTGGAATTTTTGCGCTTTGCAAATTCATCCCACGGGCCGCATTGGAACCTTTGGCGGGCTGCATTTGGCCCCCGGGCCGCATGTTTGAGACCCCTGTTTTAGATAGTTCCCTCTTCCATCACACCTGGAAGCCATTACATCATTATCAGGCTTCTGCAGAGCATGATGATGAGCTGATCATTAATTGAACCATGAGTGCTGGAAGAGGGAAATATCTAAAACATGTGGGATACCGACCCTGGACACCCCTGTTTTAGAGCAATATATGCTCCCATCCAGACAATGTACTTTTCAGGGGAGGTTTTGCATATTTTGACAAGACAATGCTAATACATGCACTGCATCATTTACAACATCATGGCTCTGTAGGAGAAGAGTCCAGGTGCTGAACTGGCCTGTCTGCAATCCAGATCTGTCACAGTCACCCACTGAAAATATTTGGCTCAACATGAAAAATACAAACAAAAAACAAACCAGAGATGACCCAGGACTGTTGAGCATCTCACATTCCATATCAGACAAAAATGGGACAACATTCCTCTTCCAAAACTCCAGCAACTGGTCTCAGTTTGAGATGTTTGTTAAATGTTATTAGGAGTGGATGGTACCCAAATATAAGCATCCCAACTTTGTTTAAATGTGTTGTTTCTATCAAATGTCATGAGTACTTTTTTCTGTTAAATTATGCTTGATTTCAGTTTGTTAAACTGTAAATAAAACCCAAGTTTGTTTGATTTAAAACACTGTATTCTGTAGGCTTCATTTACATTTTCCACATCCCAACTTTTTTGGAATTGGGGTTGAACCTTCTGTTATTTGTATTATTTCTTGAGATAGTCAGCCTTTAATGTGGTTGCTGATATTCAATTTCACAATTATTATTATTATTATTAATATTATTATTATTTTATTGTATTTTATTTTTTTTGTTAGAAACATTTAAATTTATTTACAATGACTTCTACTCATTTCTGGTGTTGGGATAATTAGTTTTAAAATGTAATAAGTTACAGATTACCCAAAAAATATAATAATATAGTTTAACTGATGATTTAGTCAAAGTAACATAAATTACTATGTCTGATTGTATTTCAGTTACTGATGGCAATGACACCTGCTTTAGTGTGATCAGTTATATATGGTTTGTATTTTTACCCCAAAATATAACTGTACATAATTCCTTTATAACGACCAACATTTTATCTTGTTATTAAAGTTTCCCCCAAACCGATCCAAATGACATTGACTTTTAATTGGAAAACTATCTGTCTTCATTGAAATTGTTGTAAACTAGTCATTAAAGGTAAATATCATCACAGCACACTGTATATTATCCAGATGTTATATACAGACATTCTACAAAGGTGAGAATTTGTTGCACAGCTGCTTCATTTCAATCCTTCCCATCTGTCAAACACTTAACCCTACTTGTTGGGATTGGTGCCTCATGTTTTAATGAGTAAATGATTACAGTTTTTATCAGTTACCTTTCTTCTAACATATAGATAATGCATTAGAAATCACAATAAGCTATTGACAGAATTGGATCATTGGCCTGAGGCAAAATGGTGATGAATTATTCTCTTTTATCTTTACCATGCAGTAACTCTGAATGGCTTTTGAATGAATTGTTTTTTTCTGTGCTGTCTAAATGGTGTAATTTGCTCTCAAGGCCTGCCTCTGTGTATTTGATGTGACGGTCAGCAGAAGAGAAAGAAACTGTGGCCATAATTTGCACCTGAAAGCCCTGTTCGCTCCTCCTCATTTAATTATGACACCATGTTCTGCAGGTTTTTTTTTTTTTTTTTGGTTTTTTTTGTTTTTGTTTATTTTTGTCTTTAAAATGTGCAGTTGTTTAGTATTTTGGACCAGTCTCTTGTGCTCACAAACACATGCATGCTTTTCCAAACTCTGGTCTCTACACATCAGATTTGCTCAAGACAATGGACTTGTGAGCAGAGCAAGAATATGTAAATGACTTTCTTGTTCATTAATTATGCTATAAAATGTAAATTGCTTTGGTGACAAAAATGCAAATGGGATGAAGATAAAAGTCTCTTGTGCCAAAGGAGAATGTATGAAAGATTCATTTTCTCAAAATGTGGTTCTTTATTCAGGAAACCAAGAGGAGGACCTGTTAGTGGGTTCTGCTGGCTTTCATCAACTCTACGCAGTATCAGACGCCATTAGTTTGACCCACCGCCTCACAGACAACTGATTTAACTAGACATTCGCACAGTTTCTAGGGGAAATGTAATCTGTGTGCTTGCCTCTTGCTAGATTTGTGCAGTAGTGGCTAGGTGCGATGTAACAGCAAAAAATAAACCAAAAAAGGACTGGTTATAAAGAGCCACATTAACATTCTGTATCATTGGCTGGCATTCTGTAACGCTGTGCTCTCATTGGCTGATGTTCTGTGATCCTGTGCTCTCATTGGCTGACATTCTGTGATGCTGTACTCTCACTGGCCCATTCTGTCACCCTGTGCTCTCATTGGCTGCTATGTTAATGGTGCTGTTGTGCTCTCAAATGGTCGAACCCATCTAATATGCTGTGATGTAGGGGCTGCGCTGTCAGATGAATGGAGGATGAATGCAAGAAGAAGATTCGATAACAGATAAGTGCCAAAATAAATTTTCCCATCCAACCGGCCCAAACTCGAGATTCACATGAGCCACTCCGCCCTTGTATATCAATAATAATAGTTGACAGTAAGCCTATCTCTTGTTCACCCCTCTACCATGTATCGTTATGGAATTTTCTGGAAAAGACAAAACACCGAGTCAATGAAAACCTGTTTATAAACATTCCTCCTTATGGAGGAGACATGGGTGTTCATGTTAAATTAACTATGAAACCACCTCTCAAACAAACTGCTGTCAATCTATAACCATACATCCATTCAACAAAATTCTTGCAGGTGAGACTTATGGTGAATCTTTTGAACATGTTGATGTAAAAAAATATGGGGAAAAAAAGTCAGAACTGAATAATCAGTGATTGTGGGAATGTGGAGTTAGTCAAATATGTTAGTGACAGAAATTTAACATAGAAGTGAATGAAAGAAAAGTGGTCACTCTTTGTGCTTAGAGGCCTGTAGATCAAAAACAAAATGTTTTAAGATTAACATGTGAATAGTCTTTCAAAGAAGAGTTTTTTCCAGCATTTTGATTTATAAATTGTTCCTGAAATCCCAGAAATGTGAGTTATGACGAGTTGTTCCTAGATTTTCTAACATAAAACCCAAACCTCTCCACGCTAAGTTAGAGAGGATTTCAGCCAATCAGTGGTCGGCATTCTGCTCCCCGTGTGTATGTGGTTTGGTGTATTGTGGTGTATTGCAAAAACCATAAGTGATATCATTACCACGCATCACATATATAATGTTTGGGTGCGCATTTGTCATATTACGGAATAATTTTAGGACCAAATGTGTGGAAATGGTAGCCATTTGAAAATGGCCAAATTCATTTTGAATGGGCAAATTTGGCCAGTTTTTCGCAACTTTAACAAAATCTGTACACCGGAATGTTCATCCGAGTAACAGCACATCTTTCAAGACCTGGCGAAACACTTTTGCAATAATATGTTTGGATCTATTTCCATTGTCCTGGGCCAAATTTTTTTTCAAAGTTTTATGATAATAATAAATCAGAATAATAATAAATATGATGAACAACATTACCTTGTGCTTTGCATTACATGCAAGCACACGGGGAATTAGATGTTCAGGGTTGAGTATATGCATCTTTGCAGTGTTCAGGCTCTTTTACACTACAGCCTTATGAATCTCGTATCTGTCTCGAGTCCTGTCATACCAACAATCACTGCGAGGACCCATCACCACGGCAACGAAGCCACAGTTTCCTAGAAGCGGATGAGGAATAGGGCGTCCACTACTGTCTGTCTATAACAATAGTGAAACTAATAACATCATTGTTATGATTGTCATGTTGTGTGTCAGTGCCAAGATTAATGCAGGACTGAGATCAAAAGAGGCATAAATATTCTCAGTAATGGTGTCTCCATGCAAATCAATGCACAGCAGTGAACTGACAGCAAAGTCAAAGGCCTATTGATAAGTCTCAATGCCAGCCAGTCAATACGCTGAGATATGTGTAACTCTGATTTATAGAACTATAGCCAACACTCTGGAAGGCATTTGTAAAAATAAAAAATCACGTATATGTATTGATGGAGCAAGCAAAAATACTATAATGTACAAATCTTGTATAAAAAATTTTTTAAAATCCAAGAGTCTTTGTATCACTGCGTAAAAGAAAACTTCAAGGAAGTAAAAAAAGTTTTATTTTGACAAAACAAAGATCTTGCCAAGCATTGTTTTCATGAGAAAAGCAATCTAATATAAATATAATCTCCCCTTAATATATTTGACATATATGCTGATTTTGACCAATGCAGATTTAAGGGAATGTAAGAAAAACATAAGGTAATGTGCATAATATCCTAGCAGAAGAATGGTACTATTTTCCTCCTTAACAAACACTTGCAAGATGTCTCAGTTTAAGAATGTTAAGGGTGTCTTATTTAACTATTTACATTACTTATAATATTCATAGCTGAAAGTAAATTCTAACATTATTTCTAGTTTTAAGGGCCAGTAATTTAAGAAGCAACACTTCAACTTCAGTTATAGGAAATCTATCTATGATTCACATTTGTGCTTTTATGCTTTATACGACACATATTCAAGAACATGCAGCCTCTTTCTTGCAGGGCTGATTCTGCAGAATGGGAATTAAAATGCAGTTCCAGCTGAGAACTGGTTCCAAACTGCATCATCCATTAGAACTGTCCATCTTCAAGCTTATCTATTCCTGTCATCAGCAATGACATGTTTTCCAGACAGTTATATCAAAATCATCCATCTGACTTCATTTCATGAGGAAAGATGTGAACAGAAGTAATGGTGAAAACAGCAGCAGTCTCAGATTTGTTCCATGTAAGTGATATGCTTTATGTAAAATGACTGATAGACAATTAAACTGATAAGCAGAATCAATAATGACACTGGTATCAGTAAAATCTTATCGGTTCCCCAGTGTTGAATCTAAGAGAATACAGAGGCATTAGTAGGCCTGAGGAGTTGCTCTTTAATTATTGGCATTAATTAAGGAGGAGTGGAAACATAACAAATGCATTTTGGTAGAAAAAAGCTTGTCTGTTGCATTTTTGGTCCCACTGGAGTGAAAGCCATGGAACCAAGGAAGAAAATGAGAAACAGAAAAGATCTGGGTGGAATGTGATGCTTTGTGACAGGTCTTCACAAATTCTGTCAGATGTTTTCCCACGTCTGAGCTTCAAGCCTTGATCATCTCTTTTCCACCATGCTTCTCTCTGAGGCCTTTGTCTTCCATGAAGGCAGATAAGTGCAGGACACATGGGTCTGTCAATGGGAGATAGGCTCTGGAAATAACATCACACTTATCAGGGTCTCTGAACATTGGTCAGAGGCGCGCTCAGACCTATCAGCCTGCTCCTCCCTGGTCTCTGGGAACTGAAATGGTGTGAGATTGCTTCTCTGTAGCCACCACCGGCGGCTGACTGAAGCAGACTGAAGCACATTTGGATTGTGGATCACACAGTCCATGAAAGGTCACCTTGGACAGGTGAAGACATGCCATCACCCTGCTCCCCTCATCCACTTTGTACCAGCGAGGTGCTGCTCCAGCAGCTTTTTGTGGTCGTTTGTCATCTGGTTCTCTGCTAGTGAAATGCAATCGTCCTGTGAAATGGGGAGAGAGGAGGTGATTACCATGGGTTCTTTGTCATGGTGGGAACAGAGAGGTGGATGCAGGTGGAAAAAGAGCATGATTGGATGCTTTCACATGTGATTTGTTTGAAAAACAGCAGAGGGCCTGTTTATACCTGAGATTCAAAAGCAATATGCCGGTCCAACAACTCACAACTTAAACCCAACTAAAAATAAATGATTAGAAGAATTTGTCATTAAAGTGAGAAATTCTGCCATGCATTTTTTTTTTTTTACTGTTAATTAGAGTAAAATATAAAGAGAAAGACAAAGCTGGCAACGGAAAAGACGACAAGACTTTCGTAGAACCAGTTCCATATTTTATCTTAGGGTGTTGTATCTTCGCATTTCCAACTATAAAGTGGATTTGCTCACTCAGACTCTCCCTGAGGACATGAAGTCTCCATCTGCTCCTGTTATATGACTCCATATACACTATATCACTGTTCCACATGTCATTTTGTTTGAGAACCATTATTTGAAACTATTAATTTCTAGCAGCTAAATTTCACAGACCTCACAGCATTTAATGGGGATGGGTTTTTTGTAAAGCAATTCCAAAACTTATAAGACTGAAAGCATATTTTCTCAGTGCAGATCTACACAATATAATCTGAATATACACTTTTTACTTATAATGTCATCATCTTGTGTTTCTGTTTTTATTCGTGTTCCTCCCTGTGTACATCTCTGTACCACTCATGATTTGTTTTCCTTGTTTGTTGGCATTATACCTTTTTACACCAGAGCTGTAAAGTTGAGGTGTAAACACAAAACGCAATGATGGGAGAGATTATAACACAAAGGTCATCCAGGAAACTAATCAGCAATGATGGGGCTGTTTAGTGTAATGAGCTGCACAGCAACCAGACACCACACTGAAAAGGATTTTACTATATTTCAGTCAAAATACCCCATGAGTCTTGAAAAAACAAGTTGGAAAAAAGATTTTTGCAATTTTTTTACTTAACGGGTGAAAGATCATGTTATTCTGTGTTCAGGGGCTTTTATTCATTACATGCAAAAAGAAAGTAAAGCATGGAGTGAAGTGGTCAAGGATGTCCAGCTCTATTTTACACAACTTAATAGATTTAAAAAAAAAAAAAAAAAAAAAAAGAAAGAAAGAAAGAGAAAGAGAAAGAGTGAATACAACCAATAAAAAATACACTGGAAAAACTGGTACTGGGTAAATTACAAAGTCAATAGATAAATGCAACATTTACTTACAAATAAATAAATAAACAAAATAATTAAATAATCTAAGCAGCCTTTAATACTGAAAGATAAGAAAAGAAATTTCATTGTACAGTCTTGGTCCTCAGTATTATTATTTTTCAGATAAGTATGATTTAAAGTAACTACTTTTTGAATTTCCACATAAGGTGTTGTTTTTATTAAAATAACATTTCATAAGAAAACATTATTGTAATCATTCAAAAGTTTTTGTTTCTGTAATAAAAAATTGGCATGATTCATATATATGAGCTATATTAATGAGTAAAGAGTGGAAATAAGTGAACTATAGTAACAACTGATGAGTAATATTAACTTAAACGACTTAAAAATACTAATAACTTTTTTTTTAATTAAAATTATCTATTGCAAAGAAAGAGCTTCAGTGACTCTTAAATATATTCAGCCTCTAATCTAAATCTAGAACAGTTATGACAAATATGTAATAATTTATGTTATTATAATTATTTTTATATTATTTAATATTTAGCTTATATTAAGTATTTTTCATTAACTTTTATAAATAAATTTTAATTATTATTTTACAGCTTTAACATTTGTGACTTTGTCAACAACCACTTAAACTGTAGTCATATTATTTATAGCGTAGAGCACATTATGTCATGTATATTATTTACAGTTTAAGTGACATTTACAGTGTATGTATGTATATTTCATTATACATCTTAAATCAAGTTTTTATCCAGTTCTTTTTTTCTCTTTGAAATTATGAGTAAAGTAAACCCTCATTCACAAAAAGACTGACTTTCCACAAACAATATTTTCCTGTTGAGTAAATACATCAGCTGTGACGACCAGATAAAACAGTTGTCAACAGGACCTGCAGTCCCTCATGAAACACAGTATCACTCAGTATCAGAGCCATTCATCAGGGAGGCTCGTCTGCGGACAGATCTTTGGCTGAGAAAGCAAAGAGAGTTAGTGTCTCAGCTGTGTCAAAAACCCATTTCCCTGTTTCATTCCTCCTCTTCAGCCACATCTTGTTGTGCCCTGGGCGGAGGTGCCCACTTAACTCTGATAAACGACAGGAGGACAGAGCAGAGCCCCAGGTTTAGATCACTGACGTCAGACTGAGGAACTCTCTCCATCTCTGGATAATGACATCCAGCCATTTCTCTCTTCCCTCACCAGCTCCGACTTTGTTCCTCCTTTTTGCAGTGACTGTGTGTGTGCATGCCAGAGTAGAGGTTAGTTCATGGAAAAGAGACTCTGATCAGACAGCACTCCTCCTCCTCCACTCTCCACTTGGTGATGATGAAGATGGGACAAAGACGAGGTGCTCACGCTGTCAGCAATCACCTTTCTCTGGTAGTTTTTTTAAGAAGTCATCAAAGAAATGAAGCTACTTGTAGTGTTATTGGCAAAAAAAAAAAGTGCGTTAGAAAATGAATACAATCATAATTTAGAGTCATCCTCGTTATGTGGGACAGTTGAGTAGGCTGACTTTGGTTATGTTAGTGAAATTGTTTTTATATCATTTAAACCAAGGTTTACCCAGCATTTATGAGTCTTAGGTGCAACATTGAAGCCAAATTTAATGTAAAATCAACACAGAGAGAATGAACATTAACTAAGTTGACCTCTACAGAACCAATGGAGCTGCAGTTTGTTGCCAGCGCAGTTGTGTTTTTAAGCTTTTTAGATGTTTTCAATGTGCTTCCAGTTTTTGTACACATGTTCAATGATAAAAATGTCAAAGTAATGCCAATTTACATATTTCTGCAAAATGTTCTGGGCAGAAATCTTTCTCAAACGTGGGAAAGATATACAACCAAAACAGCAGCTAAATCTTCTGAAAAACAAACATAAATGAAAAGAAAGAAAAAGACAAACTTTCAAATGAACAAAATGCACTTTTAAAGACTCTTATTTTGGGCTAAACAAAAATGACATATAGGCAATTTTCAGAGCCCTTTTAAGGAACATGTAACAGAATTTCATTATATTTAGTTGTTTTTAGCAGCTGTTACTTAAAGGAGAATGAGTGCCATGCGGTTATACTGAACCCCTTTTGAAGAAGAGAAGAAGCGGAATAGAGTTTATCATCTTTTTCTTTTCTTTTCTTTTTTTTTTTTTTCACACTTTATTTACAAAATACTGTATACACATATACCAGAACATGGCATGGAGAACAAAAAAAAAAAACATAATGCTCGAGGTGAGGCAGGAGGGAGTTTATCATCTTTAAAACCTGTGTGTCTTTGTCAACGTCAGACGTTTCCATAAAGCTTATTGAAAAACAAGATGGCGGCGCGCATGGAGAAGTCGTGATCTATGAAAACCGGTCGTTTACAGTTGTTTTATACGTTGGATATGACATTTATTACATGAATCACTGCTTTTTTGTCATTAAGGCCGTAACGCGGATATAAAAACCTGACGGACTTGGAATTATAGCGGTAAGTGTCTTCAAAACGAGGACTTTTACATCCTCGGATTCATCCTGTAGAAAAAGACGTAATCCTAACATTAGACTGTTTTAAATAAATCAGACATGACAGCAGACAGTCATTGACAACAGTGGCACTGTAAATGGACTTGAAGTTTTATTTGTTTGAAAAAAGGAAACATTTTAGGATAAAGTCTTTCTTTTTCAAAGCAAACTCCACTTCCCATATTCTCAGGTTCACTTAAATTAGCCATGTCTTCTTTTGTTTATCTGCTATTACTTTGCTCTTCTTGTATGGGACTCACTTATTTCAGTCCATACATGTCAGAAAACCTTGGGATTTTCCACATTAGCCTCATCCAAGGTGGTTTTATGGTTTTATTCCATAGACACTTACAGCTGCAACTTGTATTCCTTCTCTAAATAATCACTAAAATATGTAAGCAGCTGCCAGTTTTTCAGTTTAGTGTCATGAAGGATAAATCAAATGCTTAATAATAGTTTTTTATTGAAAAAAATATGCTTTCCCAATTATGCCTATTATATTGTAATGTTTATCAGTTGTTAATGAGGCGGCTAAACTTTTATGAAGTTTCACATATAATATAATTTAACTAATCAGGCATTTGAGGGTGGACATTTTAACTTATTGCAGTAGAATTGCATGTAATGATTGTTTTTATCATTTTTTCCACTTTTTGATCATTTTGATTGTTTGGTATTGATTTCTCTTTCTTTTAACAATTAAAAGCTCATAGATAATTAATGTGAAAACTATTGTATCATCACATATAAGAAACTGCCACCTGAAAAATGACTAAACCCATTAGTTGACAATCAAAATAGTTCTGTCAGTTTTTGACAGGTCAGTTAATGGAGTAATAGTTGTAACTACATGTCAATTACCAAAACATAAGTCTGCTAAGTGTCTGATGCCGTGTTTCAGCCTTTTCTGTCTAAACATAGCCTTCTTCTCATTTGTCTGCTTGCACAGCAGCGCCAGCATGTTGTTTGCAGAAGTTTTCAGTCACTCTTTAGCGGATATACCCAAGTGGATAAGCCCAGTCACCATAGAAACATTTTCTCAGTCTCTCGCCTCAGCCCACACACTCCCAACACCAGAGATGCACACAACCTTGAGTGCTCGGCTCTCCCAACCTCAGCCTGAGGGAGGAGTGTTGGCTGCTGTGATGCTGTGGTTAAACTCGGGAGAATTTACTGAAAAACACATTCCCACAAGCAGGTGGGTGGCAGAGATGAGAGGAGATGAGAGCGGAGATTATGAATTGTTGGTTTTACACACACTTATCTAAAAACATCAGTTATCCCAACCTGACCAGTCCAACCTGACCAGAAATAGTTGAAGTTTCTTACATTTGAACAGAACTACAATGATTCATTATAAGTAGAACCAAAAGTCTTATTGTGGCAATATCTTTCATATAAGTAGGTGACAATATATCATACAATAGGCAAAAGTGTTAGGCCACCTTTAGCTTAGTTGTTTTTGCTGGGTTGAAATGACCATACCATATTTACGTCTCATTTTCTTTTCTGCAGATACAACAGGAAAATACAGGAAATATGTGCACAGCCATAAGACAAACAAAAAATGAACTTAGCCTAAATGGGTTCTAAAAGGTTAAAGGCATTATTTAATGTGATCCCTGACCCCATGCCAAGAAGCAGAGCAAACAATTGGAAATGTCTGACATGTTGAATGAAACCTGGTATAAAACATCAGAAAAGTAATGCAATGAATCTCATAGTGTCTGAAAAAAGGGGTTCAAGGGTTGTTTAGTGCAAAGGGAGGCCACATTAAATACTACCACTTTGGTTTATAGAAGTTGTTTTTCCACTGATGGGTCAGATCAAGCAGTAACACATGGACACATTTTGTGTTCCACAGTCTCTGTCATGTAAGCAGAGTAACTTATATGCATGTGTTATACATATTTGAATAGGTATTTATAAGCACTTTAACATTTTGTAAACCAAAATTTGGAGAGATAAATTTTTTAGGTGAAAAATGTCAAATGACTGTTCAGTAACACGTAGACTTGAAACGGACATCAATTTTTTTAAGCTTTACGCAAACATTCAAAACATGCAGTTCTCAACAGAAATTGATATCAAGTAGGATGAAACCTTTTAGATATTATGTTCAACTATGCTGAAAATAAGTTTTGGAGTAAAATATTGAAAAGTCTCTGTTTTATTGAAATGAGAATGTGGTAACACGTGGACAGGCTGCCATAGTAGCACAGAGACAACTCTTTACCATTGTATGCATCACCCAAAATATTGAATTATTTTTTAAAACAACAAGCCAGATTTAATCCCAATGCTTTTTTTTAAATGTATTTAACACTAATACAGTGTTATTTACAGCTTGTGCTGGTCCATACTGATAAAGGTAAATTACAAAGAATCATTTCTCGGTAACAATTCACAGATAGTCTTTTTAGATGTAACAGATTGAATAAATGTTCGTATTATTTAGATTTGATTTTTAGCGTCATATTCAAGCTGTATTTTTATGTCTGAGGCATGGCTATGGTGTAAAAAGTACAGTCGATTAAATCTGTTGTAACTTTTTTTCTACAAGTGGTAATTTAAAAAGGATAACATTTCCATACTAGAAGCACTCGGAGAGCGCAGACCTCCGCCAAGGCTGATCAGTGGCCCCCCCCGTTGGCCCCCCCACCCCCGATCACCACCAAAATTTAATCATTTCTTCCTTATCCCATTTCCAACAAACCCTGAAAATTTCATCAAAATCTGTCCATAACTTTTTGAGTTATGTTGCACACTAACTGACAGACAAACAGACAGACAAACCCTGGCAAAAACATAACCTCCTTGGCAGAGGTAAAAATAGAACTCTTTAGCTACAAAATGAGCCCACTTGATAAATGATGTGTGCAAATGTACTTTTTCATGTTGATGTTCACTTTCGCTTGATCGGACCCTGAAGCTTTTGTTTTTTTTCTACTGTACATACTTCCCATATATCCAGATTGTATCTTAATGCAGAGACTGAGAAATGCATATGTGTGGTAATTATAGCGTTATTAAACCAAGGCCGAAGGCTTTTGCACAATACTGTATGTCAAATCCGTATTTTAATCATAGCTTAAAGGCTGATTTTTGCTCCTGAGTGAAGGTTAAAAAAACAAAACAGTTATTTGTGGCGCTAAACTATTCCACGAGGTCAGAACATGACAAACACTTGGCAAATGTTTTCAGGTACTTGCCAAGCTGACATTGTAAATAAACACTGATCTTAATACTTTGCTTGGTAAAATACAGGTTGAGATAAAAATAAGAACATTTCAGAAGGAAAAATTTTTTAAACATTTACAGTACATGCTAAAATGTTTTAACATTAAAATATGCCTGAGTATTTTTTAAGTAAAATGAAAAAAACAAAACAAAACATTGAAGCACTTTGACAATGTGAACAAAATGAAAGACAAGATATTTTATTGCCCATTCCCTGCAACGATTTATTGGTTAATTCATTATTTGTCATCTGGTTGTTTGCTTGTTGTCCAAAATAAAGGATACTTAGACATTTTCTGGCATTTTATAGAACAAAATAAGTAATTGATTAATTGACACAATAGTCTACAGATTTACTGACTTAGTTTGAGCTTTACTTTTGACTACTGCAGTATAAAACTCCTCTTATTTATGCTAATTTATCTCATGTCTTTCCTTCCATCCCTGTTCTCGTCTTTGCTTTGGGCTGCTCTGTTCTAATATTGTATCTCATCGTCACAGAATACCAGATGACCTTTTCATTGAATTCTTCACGCTTGAGGTCATCGGACAGAATTTTTATTTACCTCAGTTATATTTTTATCTGAGCTTAGTGTCATGATCACTTTTTCCATTCAGCAGCCATAAAGGTCTCGCTGTCTGCAGTCCAGATGCGTCACTGCTGTGAAAATACTCTCCTGACAAGTCGGGTCAGCAGCAGTTGTCCTCTGCTGCCAAGAAAGCAGAAACCGTGCCGTATAGACGTTTCGGGTTACCTTGGAAACTGTGTTTTTGTACATGTTTGTGTGTTTTGTGTAGATGGCAAATTTAGGTCAAGTAGTTTTCCTTACTTGGAGTTTATTGTCTGACCTACATTTAACCAGAAGGATGTCTTTACATCCTCAAATGAAGTACATGAATTCTGTGGCTACATGTTACTAATGAATTCATTCTGTTGATTAATTGATTAGGTTATGATGTATAAAATGACAAAAATATATCAATTAATAGTATAGACAGTATGTCATCCTTAAATTTATTTATTTTTTGATCAATTTGTGAGAGGCTAATGAGACCGTGTGTTCACATACAGTATGGAGAAAACCTTTTTTAGCCAACAACTAACATAATATACTAATCTGTGTTAAATGAAGACAGTGGGAGTCTCAGGTGGATCACTCTACAGCCAAAACATTTTAGATTTTATTTTTGAATCTTGTTTATTTATGCTAAATAAGTAACATTTGCAGTTTAATATCTTTAAACAATAGTGCAAAAGTAGTATATTCCTAATTAAAAAGTACTCATTTGTGGATACTGGGATTAAAATCATTGCAGACGGGTAGAAATTAAACCGTGCAGAAAACCTGTGTGTGTTGCGGAGAACAAGGCTGTTCTTGTGAATGTTGTGTGCAGTTTTGCATGTAAAGTGTCTTTTGCCACCAAACACAACACACAACACACACACACAACATTTTGTGCATCATTTCACACAGGACTATAAGCCTAGCACACAAAAGGATGGCTCTGGTGTTGCTTACTGTTTCCATTTTGTTCAGATCCTATACACTGTTGACTCACATTTATTTCAACTACTTCATGTTCTAAGACAATACTTTTTTACAAATACTTATTAAGTCCTACCCATCCAAAATTTTCTGGAGAAATTAAAAATACCAACTAGGGATGTGCATAAATAACAGTTGACTCATTTTTATTTAGGGTTGCAATGGGAGGATATTTATTCTCTTTTTTATAGAGGTGTGGAAGTAATATTTATTCCACTCTTTCTGCTTCAGTGCTGCATATGTAAAATTTAGTCTAGAACATTAATAGTGTTTTAGAAAATTGTGGTTCACGTACTCCTTGGTTAGACTTTTTTTTTTGTTTGTTCACATTAACAATGAGACCCATCCCCATTGAAGTTAAAGCTCAGGTCTTAGCAAGATGGAAGAAAGAAACTAGAAAATATACAAATTTATGATGCTGGAATTAAAGGATTCTAACTTTTTTTTCCCCTTTAAAAAATTACTCAAAACAGTTCATCAGTAATCTATATATTCAGCTGTGACTAATAGTTTATGAAAAGTGGATTATTGTAATAATCATTACAGTTCTAACGAGTGGTACCAGGCATAACAAACCCCGCCCCTCGCACATATTGTAGCTTATTTTGGCATTGATCCAGCTGATGTCATCATGTCTATGTGTGTGCTGATGTCAGCATATCCATTACTTCTATATATGTGCCAAGTTTGAAATAAATTGAAACAAAATTGATTTTTTTGAGACATTTGAAATTTCGCTCATTATATGTATATGGGTCGGAAAAAAGATTTTAAGAATTCCTAAAAAATTTAAACGTCGACCCACTTTTCCCAATGTGTAATCAGATTTTTTCTTGGTCACCGGCAACCTATAAACACAGTTTGGTATGAATTCAACCAATAGTTTTGCTGCTAGAGTGTTAACAATCAAAGAAACAAACCAACCGAACCAAAAACTATACCCCTTGCCTCCCCTTCGGGGGGTGGGGTAATGAAGGCTAATTGTTAGATGTTAACTGATTACAGTGCATTAAATGTTAATCACTGTTCTGTTATTAAAATGTCCTCCTTTCTACACATCTGCCACTCTACTATATGTCCAAAGAGAGTTACAAAACACACTGTAAGCTTTGTGTCCATCCACGTGTGAATGTCCTATAATGTATATAAAGAGCTTTACAGGAGCACTGTACCTCGAAGCAAAGAAACCACACAATAATTACAAGTCAACTGATTGAAAATGTTATTCTCACATTTGAGCAGGCAGTTTAATAAGAACAGACTGCACGGCAGCGCTTAATCACATCACACTGAATAAAACTCTTATGTCACAGAAATCATGCTGTTGTGTGAATGACGAGGTGCAGGAGGCAACGACTGTGAAACAGCAGTTATTAAAAACATCACACCAAGGAGAGCTGTCAGTCACTCAGTTCAGTTGTCATAGAGATTGAAAATGATCATCGTCATATGGTGATGCCTTGCTGACTTAACATGTGACTGGATTTCATGTTACTGTATAGCATTAAGTGAATTTGGAAATTCTGTTTCTGCAAGGAAACTATAAACTATCCTCAGTGGCTCAGATGTTTGCTTAATCGCAAAGAAACAAGCTCAGTGTTTAGTTTACAAGGGGATCAATGTTACATGTTTGCTTGTTTTTTTACTTTCAAATGGAATTAAGTTAATAATAGGTAAACACTGTGCTGCAATGGACATTTACATGATCATAAGTTATAATGATCATGTAAAACAACATTACAAACATACTTGAAACTAAAACTATGATCCACTTGATGTTCATCATCACCCTCTTAGCACAGCAGAAGACTTCTCTCGCAAATGTGTTACACGTTTTTCACCCTTTCTCAACAGTGAACACAGACTCACAGACTATTAGATCAACTGTGTTAAGAAAACATCTTTCCAAAGTTGATAGAAATGACAAATGCACCGGCATGAAACTCCTTTGCACAACTCTTCAATTATCCATCAATCCTTATTATTTATAAACGCTGCCACCATTTGCAAACAAAGAAATCAAAGGCAAGTATAGAAGCAAGAACAGGAGCGGCCAAAAAATGCATGTTTCTGAATATTTGTGTTTGGGTGAAAAATATTAATGAATGAAAAAACTTTCCTAGAATATCTTTTTCATAATATTTCAATTGAGAATCTCAAAATAGTGTAAAAGCTGTAAATATAGGATGCAGCAAGCTTTGCTTTCTTTGACTGTCCTCTGAGAAAATATACAATTCATGCCATGATATACCCGCTCAGTGCCGACATGGAGCATAAACTGAGACTGAGCTGCTTCACATTGTTAGCTGTACTGTGAGTTTTATTGTCCTTGTGTAAGGCTTTGTTGCTTGATTGAAACATTTGCCTTTGTTGAATGTTTCTATGGCTACACAAATAATCAAATCACAGTCATAATCACAAACAGATGTAATTTACAGGCCTAGATTTAGGAGGATTTTTGTTAATCTTATAGTTAAAATGGAAAAAATAAACAGTCTCTTTCATATGGTGATATTTCGTATTTAGTGGCAGTGAGCAGAGAGTGGTAATGTGTAAAACATGCAAAATGAAAGTCACTTTTTTAATAATTTTTTTGCTTAAACTTGTATGTTTAGGGTTAGTATTAGGCAGCAAGTGAACATTTAGCCCTCAGAGCTAATGTGTTTGAAGTCCATTTTGTGGGGATGTCTTACCCAGCTGTCATCGTTACAATATGGGCCTTGTTAAAGTCACTCCTTACGTTCCTTATGTTGCTCATTTTGCTGCTTCCAACACATCAGCTTCAAGGACTGAATGTTTACTTGTTACCTGATATAGCCAACCCAGTGAAAGGCACCATTGTAATGAAATAATCAATGTTATTACCACTTCTCCTGTCAGTGAACATAATGCTATGGATGGTGTGTGCATGTATTGAACTGATGTAGATTCAAAGATAATCGAATGGGGCTGATGGGCTGTACAGTGAATATGTTTTTGTTTATGTGGCACAAAAGGAGATACAACAAAAAATATATATATACATGTATATACAGTATATAGTATAATAATTATATTGTTTGCGTTGTTTTTGGTTTGTTTTGTTTGTTTGTTAACACTATAGCAGCAAAACTATTGGCTGAATTCATACCAAACTGACTTTATAGATTGCCAATGACCCAGAATAGATGTGATTATATTTTGGGAAAAGTAGGTCAAAGTTAAATTTTTTTATGAATTTTAAAAAAAATTTATAGAAAAAATTCATTAGAATCCCCCCCCCCATTTACTTATAATTTAATAACTTTAATTTAATTTACTTATAATGACCGAAATTTGTCTATGCTGTCTGTGCGTGTGCTTATGTCAACATAGACATAGACATGATGACATCCGCTAGATCGAGGCCAAAATAAGATACAACACTTGCGAGGGGTGTGGTTTGTTGTGCCTGGCACCACTTGTTATAATAATAATATTGATACTGGCTAAAAATGTTGCCGAGTATCGTTATGAGTATCTATGCATGATAGCAACCAAGAAGATACAAATAGTAATCACAATATTTTTCACAGTAATCACAAGTTTATCATGAAATCATGCAGCTTTAGTTTTGACTTTTGCAAAACTTTCAGGATACATCTGTGTATGAACTGTTTTGAAACATCTTAACAGACAGATCTATTCAAGCTAGTGTCAAAAACTTAGAAAATAAAAATAAATAAATCACATATTTTCCAGTATATGCAAGGCCCCAGTGTTGAAGTATTTGATTTCATTGAATATTTCAGAATCACTTTGTTTTACCTGTTGTATCTGCCTCTGTTGTGTGTCAGGTGAACCATGCAGGCATCAGTGAGGAGGCTGGTTCTGTATCCTTTGGGTGCAGCCCGGCTTGGCCCCGTTACAGATCTTCTCCTGAGGCCTTCACCTCACCTCCTGTCTCCACGAAGCCGCACCCTGTTCAGCGAGACCGGCATATGGGACAAAGACTACCGAACAGAGACCCGGCGCCGAGTGGAGGAATGGTGGCACCCACGGATCATGGCTCAGTGGCAGAAGGACTCACCAGAGGAGGTAAAAGGACTTTGGTGTCTTTGGCAGACTTTTCCAACTTGAGGAAATCTTGATGATGACATGGAAGGGAAAAACTCTTGTTTTTGGATGTTTTAGAAATTAATAATTTTTTTTAATGAACACATGGGTGAGGTCGGAGAAATTTGTTTTGGCTCTGCAGTGTCAACATAAACAGATATAAACCTCACATTAGGCAGCAGAAATCCTTCCCAGATGCTACCAGAGCTTTGACTTTCATGAGTTTTGGAGTTTTATTTGAGCTTTTAAGTTTGTTTTTTGATTCTAATTTAGTTTTTTACAAACTACAGTTTCAGAAAAGTTTATATATTTTATAAAATGCATAAAATACTCAAGTTTGTCATTAATTTCTTAATTCATTTGAGCTTTTATTTTAAATGACAAAAATATTTTAAGTGCTTTTACTGATAAATGTAATTTTACTTTGTAAAATTTGAACAATTTAATGTCTGTAAAACACTCAAATAGGTTAAACAGAGACTAAATCAGAGATTAATCAGTAATAGGTAAAGGAGGGGTCGTGATTGGACACAAAAGAAGCATCAGCCAAAGGCTTAGTCTCTGAAAAGATGGGTCATGGCTCAACTCTTTATGACAAACTTCATGAGTGAATTGTCAGACGGTTTCTTCAGATTGTTCACCATAGGCAGCACATTACATTGTGAAGAGATTCAGGGAACCAGGGATAATCTGGGTTACGTAAACCATCATTGAATGTGCTTGACCTTCAACCCTCAGGCAGCATTACATGAGAAATTGTCACATCGCCAATTGTTGTCACTTCATACTTTACACTGGTGCATCCAGACATTTTATTAATTCATTTATCAGGGACAGTGCAGTGAAACATAGTGGACATATAGAACATCTGATGATCTGTACATACAGCATTTAGCAATTAGCTAATCTGCAACTCCCATCCCATTATACATTTTAGACCATGCAACATGACATAAGGAGAACCCCGTATGCATTCTACTAAATAAGAATAAGTTCTCCAGACTCAAGTTCATCACAGATGGAGCAAAAATGACTGGAAACATATTGTAGTCATATGACCCCATGTTTCAGCATATGTTCGAGAAAAATGGTTCAAAAAGATGAAAAAGACCATCCAGATGGATATCCGTTAAAGGTGCAAAAGTAGCATCTGAGATGGTCTGGGGGTGCATTAGTATCCACATGACTTATCTTCAAATCAATGTGAAGACTTCTGCAGTTTTTGAAAGACAAATGCTGCCATGAAGTTGTGGAAAGTCTGTGTTTATTTCATTATGATCATGCCAGGCTTTATTCTGTAGGACTTCCAAAAGCATGGCTTTGAAGGCACCAAGTCCTGCCTGTAGTCCACATCTATCTCCTACTGACTATGGGCATCATGAAGAGCAGAAACAGCCACCTCGAACCACTGAGCAACTGAAATCTTGTCAATAATTTTCAGGAAATGTTGATACTGGCACAAGGAACAAATGATTAAATTTTGGTGGTGATTGGGGGGGGGGCTGATTTGCCTTGGCGGAGGTCTGCACTCTCCAAGTGCTTTTCTAGTTTGAACATGTTATTGGCGTCAAAATCTAAATTTGTTAATGTTTACAAAAATAAGTTGATTAATTCCCATACTTTTTTCAAACAAAAAGATTTCCAAAGGATTTAAATTTGTAGTTTTTACCGTACTTTAGAAAATTTACCAACTATTCAGGAAATTCTGAAAAAGGTGACATGACAGAACTAGTTATAAGCGATGAACTAATTGCTCATCTCTTATTAAAAATGTCTGATTGGGCAAAGCTATTTCATTCTTATGTGTCATAAACTGTTAACACAGTGGGGAAGCGAAAACAAAACAGATATATATTATTATAATTTAGTTTGTATTCCATATTTCATTGTAGTATTTATTCAGTTTTCTTTTATCACTGATAGTTTTAGGTTTAATATTGTTAACTGTAATAATTAATAACTAATAACAGATGATATTTACAGGAGATTATGTGGAAGTATTGTCTGATTTGGTGAGACATGTTTCATCTAATAGGCAGCACATATAAATATGTTCAACGTATCGATTTGAGGCACCTTGGTTTTGTTTTTTGTTTTTTTTATTTTTTCAGATTAATTGATTAATGGGTCTCTAAATATGCATTCAAATGACTCTGTTAGCTCTTACTGGCAGTGGCCATTACAGCCTGGAGCTGCGGCTGATTATATAGTCTAATGGTCTGCTGGTGCGGCTGTCGGGGAGAGGCTGACATTGATTAAGTGCATTCATGATAGCCTTGGTCCTAATTAATTTATTGAAAAATTCATGACTCAAGTTTCCTGTAATCATACAGCATATAGCTGTGTGTAACTGCTACTTACTGTGTTGCCGTGGTAACTGTGTTGTCGCTGTAAACCATTCATAATCAGCACTGCCACAGTTCAGATCCTGACACTATAATCAGACGTGCTCAGTGTTGTACAGAGCTCTGTACGTGATGAGTTAATACTCCTGTCCCGACCCCATCAGCTTAATGCACTCTGTTTTACAGCAGACTCATTCAAAGGACAGAAAAATCATGAAAGACAAAATAGCTGCACTACACCTACACTAGGACTAAAAATCAAGCTCTGTGTACATATCTTCTCGTCCAAAAGTTTCACTGTGTTTTGATTGTCTGTTGATTTTTCAGGGTCAAAGCAAGAAGAAGTTTTATGTCCTCTCCATGTTTCCGTACCCATCGGGACGACTGCACATGGGCCACGTTCGAGTGTACACCATCAGTGATACCATCGGACACTTCCAGCGAATGAGAGGCCATCAGGTGGGTCTGCTTTTTATTCTACCCTCTTAATATAAAAAGTTAAGAGGTAAGCTTTTATGTAAACGTTGATGAACTGCTAATACTATCTTCACATTAGAGGATTACATTTTATATAAAGTACCAAAAAACAACGTTATTTTTGTGTGTAAACTTTATGGGGAAGCTTTTAAATTCAATTCAATTCAATTCAACTTTATTTGTATAGCCCAATATCACAACAAGGTTATCTCAAAGGGCTTTACAGAGTCAGTTAGAGTAAACAACAGTCAAATGAACAGCAAGAAAATGAGTAGTGTCCAGGGCATCCCCCGTCCTTAGACCCTCCTTCTCGGCAAGGAAAAACTCAAAACCCAGTGGGAAAAGGGAGAAACCTCGGGGAGAACCACAGTGAAGGAGAGATCCACTCCCATGGACGGACAGGCTATAGATGCACCAGGACTGATGGACGTCCATTTGCAGATGTAGTTCTAGTCTACAAGGATGCAGTAGGGTGGACACATGGGGGGTCCATCCCGCTGGATGAGACAGGCAGGGGCGAGGAGGCCCATCCACAGTGGTGAGGCCGAGGACGTCCATCCAGACAGGTGGGGGAGGGGGTCAGGACACAGGACAGGGCAGGACACAGATGGGTCACCGCAGATCCTGCCATCATTGGCTCCCAAGTGGTTACAACTGAAAAAGTAGCCACTCCCCCGGAGGGGAGTGGGGAAAGGGGACATCGGGTGAATAGCACTGCACAAACTAAGTTGGCTAAATATTAAAAATATAAGTGCAGACCAGAATGGTACGTAGAACCAGAAACAGGAGATAGGACTCAGTGCCTGTACTTCCCCCAGCATTCTTGCTCCTAGGGCAGCTTAGACTGAACTGTGGGTTTAGTCTGGTTTGAACTAGCTTAAACAGACATATTTAAGTTTTATTATATTTTCTAAGTGAATATTTGTCTAAAGCTATAGTAAAAACCGGTTTACGAGAATAACATTAGTCATTTCTTCAGCTGGCGACATTCCCTTTAAGAAAACCCCAAAGCTAAATATGACTTAAAGCTTTTAAGTTTTCATTTATATTAAGGTTTTCTGTGTTATTTGTTATCTGTCCTTCACCACAAGTATTTTTTCCTGTGGCTGTCTCTGTCTTTCTACCTACATCATACTCTACAAAGGAACAGAGGAGCATATTGTGTTTTATTGCAGCAATTGAAGCGTCCGAGATAATAGCAATAATGGAAATAATAAAACTACCATTTGCAGCACTACTTTTCAATTATAAGACATGTTTACGTTATACTGGCAGCATTTAATTAGACATGACTATGGTGTACAGTATATGATTTGGAGACCTTTTAATGTCAATACAGTGCTTATTTCCTATCATCTCCTCTCTATAAAAGGTTTACACTCATACACTGCATTCGCTGTGCTATGAAACTGCTTAATTTTAGCACAGCCAGCTCATTAAAAGACTTACTCTTTTGTGTGTTATGGGTCAAAAGATCAGAACCGTTTCTTTTTGTGGTTTTACTGACTGAATATGTTTTAGAGCACAGATGTTTCTATTTACCGAAACATATTTATGACCTTTTGACCGGTTTAACCTTTTGGAACGGAAGACTAGCCTGAATGTTTGTCCTGCTGTTGTTGATAATTGCGGTAAGTAGGAGGTTTTAAAGCCTGCTGTGGTAATCCTTCCTGAAGGTCCTCGGGTTAAATCAGGTGTTAATGGGTACGTTCTGTGTCTTGGACTGCACTGTGTTATGTTATCGATGTTACTCTGTTTCAGATCAGAGCGTTAAATCGATATTCAGTGCTCTGTTGGTGTCCACTGTAGTGTAGCTTGTTCCTACAGTCACACAAACCTGTCGGGTTTAGTTGTTTGTTTAATCGTCTATCACTTCATCCCTCTCTGGCTTTACCCTTACGCACCGCTGCGCTCTATGTGTAACAAACCAATCCTCTCTGTTTTCTTTACATTTCCCAGTGGATCTTGCATTTTCATTTTGTGCATCTCACTCTAAAGAGAGAATCCCTTCCGCATCTGTCTGGTATCTCCCCGAACACTAACATGGTTTCACTCGGTTGGCGACTACTTCCTGCCCAGGAGTACACTTTTCTCCCAGCAGCTGTCACAAAGTAAACCTTGTTCCGTTGTAAGCACACATACTGTATTCACTTGTTAATTAAAGAAGGCACACTGTGGACTAGCACATGCTGTCTTTATTTTCTGGTTTTTAAGAAGCTTTTCATCTGTGACATTCTGCTTTTTTTTAAGCTGTTTTCTACTTGACCCAGTAGAAATTATACCATATCTGAAGATCATTCATTCATTCATTTGTTTTCTGAAGCACTTAGACCATGAGAGGGTTGTGGGTATTATCTGAACATGAACATGACATAATTGATTTCTTTATCAATGCTCTTGTAACTTGATATAGGCTCTTTTCTTCCTAATGGGCTGAAAACTAATATTTCCATCAGTTCTGTTATACTGTTTATTTGTATGTCTTGCCTAAATTATATATTTTACATCTCAATCTAAAATATTTCATCTTGTCTCCTAAGGTTGACAAATGAAGAATTCCTTTGAAACCCAGTCAAATTATTCATAATAATTCATCCAAGAAGAAATGGAAAAAACTTTACTAAACAACACTTCCCATACCTCATTTTCACTTTACTTATTCACACAACAAACAAAACCTGTGCTTAATGTTACTGTCTGCAATGGCATCCTTTGTCTTCTGTTTAAAATATAATTCATGTAAGGTTCCACACTGTATTTGTTCTTTATGTGACAGGAAGAATTTAATTTAGCCCACTCATTATCAGACCAGTTTTGCACCTGCACATCACAAAATAACCTCTTCTGAAAAATGAATAATGAGTATATTCAATTAAAATAATTTCAGCCCATGGTTGAGCATACAGTGTACAATTTAAATATATTTTTGCTTAGTCTCTCTCTGACATTTGGACAGGTCTATTCTGAAAAATTTGACATATGTGTAGCACTTGATGATGCAGAAATCTTGGACATCCTCAAAATCTGGAAAAAATAGTCATTTTAATAGTCACGTTTTTAGAATTTGATGTTACACCTTGTAAGTGTAACGTGTGCTCTGTTGAAGAATATTTTTCCTCCCTGCCTCTCATTCTGCAGTTGTCTGTCTTATATTGAATAAACTGAGTTCTGTCTAATTGCTGAAAATAGCAGGATTTACAAGCAGCCCTGTTTTCTTAGTTTTACATCCGATGAACACTACACTTATAGTTGAATTTAATTTTACTTGCTTGCTTAATAAAGAAAATAAAAGCAGCAACATACAATAAAAAGTGCAGCTTAGACAACCCCCCCATGAGGTTTATAGAATTATATCCCCCAAATAAGTATAAACAACGTAAAAAGGACTGAAATGTATTAGAGTATGTCAGTGGTTTTTCACTCGCACGACACCTATTAGCTCAAAGAAATTCTAAAAGTTTGTTTAGGATTAATTGGTGTGATGAGAAACATGACAAATGTCGGAGCTACTGTTTCTATCAAAGCATCCACAGATGAAGTGTGTGGGTGGACACTTGCATGCAGCAGTGTGACTCTACATTCACAAAATCATTTCTCCCAGCAGTCGTGTCCTTCTCCCCGTCAAAGTGAGGAGGCTGGTGTCACTGACTGATGGATATGTCTCACGCTAGTGCTGCCTTGCTCCACATTACAGCAGAAAGATCATAAGAAAGTCATAAAAAAGAGCCTCCACTGACTTCCACAGCCTCCTGTCACTCATGGACTCGGTGTCTGGATGCGGATCTGAAACTATTAGCAGGGAAATAGTCATTTGTCTCTGCCACTTTGTGTGAACATTGAGAATGGAGCTCACAAACGCAGCCTGTCCATCAACGCTGCTTTTTAATGGATTATATATGCATTGAATAAACACTGTAGAAGAAAACCCATGCTAATGAGGTGCATGTTTTTCCTTCTTTGTTACTCAAAACTGCCTATCGTCGGCTTGTGCCTCGTTGTATTCCTCTCGAGCAGTCACAGCGGTCTGCTTTCCCTGTGCTCTCCTAGACTAAAACCATCCAGCACTCAGCTTTACAAATGAGGCCCATGCAGTTACCAAGGATACGGAATCGTTTGAAACATCAGATCCGTTAGAGTCCGTACAATGATCCTCTCCAGTCCTCGACTCCTTGTCACTCTGCTTCCCCTCCTCTTTACTCATGCCTTCCACCCTGATGCTTTCATCTCATTTCTCTCTCAGTGAGCAGAAAAATGCAGCCAAAGAGCTAAACGGGAAACAGATAAGTGAAAGAGATGTCATCTTGAGTTGACAATGATTTATTTCAAGGAGACTGTCATGCTGGGGGAATGGGAGAAGGCAGGATGGAAGGCTGAATGTGGATTGGAGGTGCGTATGATTTGGTGTAAAACAACTTTACATCACTTCATTTAAAGTCGTCTCGTGTGTAACGGTCACATCTTCAAACTCTGCTCTGACCTCAACCCTGTTCACTTGCAATTGCACTAAAATGAACATCTGAAGATCTGTCTCCACACATCAACTACAATGTGTAATGGAGCTCAGATGTCAGTAGTGGGCCAATTGTTCTTCTAAAAAGGGTCATTGTGAAATGGCTGAACAATAACTAGACAAGTGGTGGAAATAATTTTTCTCAAAAAAAAAAAAAAAAAAAATTCTAATGGCACCAAAGACAGATAAAGTACTTGCTTGGAGCTGAACAGTGTGCAGACTATTTTCATTTTTTCCCCTTACCTCTATACTCTAATATTTAATCAGACCACCTTTAACTTTCACTCTTGTATGCAGTAAATCACTATCCATGTTGAGGTAAGCAAATTACTGCTGTCCATTGTTGTCATTTTGTCAGGCGAAATAATTTTGTTGACACAAAAAAAAATCTATAAATATCGAAGGATTAGGGTTATGATATAGGGCAGAAACTCCTCATTATATGATGGAGTTCAATGAAATATGTACCTTTATTACCCTGAAGGTGCTTTACAGTAGGTGGCAATTAAAACATTTCTTAAGTGTAAAAATGTATTATCAACAAAGTAAAAGAAGTCATTGTGCAGTGAATATGCACTATTATATTTTTAAAGTAATGTCATTTCTGCTTTAATATGTCTCATTTCCATATATTTTGGCCTCATAATGCTGCTGATCTCAGACCTGAACTGAAGTAACCCCATATCATAACACTGCCCCCAAAGCCTTGTACTCTAGGCCCTAGGCATGATGGGTAATCACTTCATCCACCTCTCTTCTCACCCTAATGCACACATCACTCTGGAACAGGGGTGATCTGGACTCATCAGACCACATGACCTTTTTCCATTGAAACACACTCCAGTCTTTTTGCTCTTTAGTAAACTGATGGTTGTTTAAGTAACGAGAAGCCACTCACTGTACAAGTTAGGGTTACAGAACATATTAATCACTGTAGTAATTATCCAAGGGAAGGCTCTTGCCTATTTCCAAGGTGGGGATTTTTTTTTCTTCTTTTAGGCTGTGTAGTTTGCATCAATGCTCAGAAATGTAACCTGAACCAGACTTTCCAAACAATGTTGTTCTGTCTTTAGTGATGAAAAGAGTGATTATTTTCATTTCTGGTTAGTTAGTCAATTATTTTCATATTTAATCAATTATTTGTATATAAAAGTGTTACAAATTGGTGAAAAATGTCGATCAGCTCACTCTGAGTGAACTCATTAACATTATTGAAATATAAGATAAACATTATTGAAACAGTATTAAAATTTATGAAGCTGAAATCAGAGAATTTTTTACTTATTTAACAAAAATCTAAAGCTGTGTACCAAAATAGTAGTAAAAGTCATGAATTGATTGTCTTTGCAGGTCTATATACTGTATTTCTTTGATTTTATGAAGTATATTAATATGTCTGTATTAATGGTTGTTTCCCTTATTTCACTCATGCATTTTTTCAGTATTTTTTACTGAATCACTGGAGTGTCCTTTCCAACAATCAACCAATTATCATGTGTTTTTCACTAAATTTCTCCCTGCCAATAAGTCTTTTTCCCAGTAGACATTTTGACTTGTCAATTGATGGGAGCTCACAGGTTGTGTGGACCTTCCTTTATTTTTTCATGGTTAATTTTTTTGGGATCCTGCACACCTCCTATTTTTGGATGTGCGTGTCGTTTACCGTTTTTCATGACTCGTCAATTGATATAATTAAAAATGGCTGATCTTCATGTTGATGTGTCACCTACTTAGGTGTCAAACCATTCAGCGCCTCTATTTGCATCCCCAGGTGCTGAATCCAATGGGTTGGGATGCTTTTGGGCTTCCGGCAGAGAATGCAGCCATTGAGAGAGGTCTGGACCCAGAGGAGTGGACTAAGAGGTATAAGAACCATTAAATATTTTAAGTTATTATCATTATCTCTTCTCTTATAAAGTAAGCCCTAGTGTTGTGGTTCTCTGTCTCTTTCCCTCAGAAATATAGAATCAATGCGAGAACAGCTGGACAGTCTAGGCCTCTGCTTTAATTGGGACCGGGTGAGTCCTGACCCCAGATTGAGGCAGCGTCTCCTCTGGTTTACTCACTTGTGCCTGTACATGACTCCACACACATGACTTTCTGGTTTTTTACCGACAGGAAGTGACCACTTGTCTTCCAGACTACTACAGGTGGACTCAGTATCTGTTTATTAAGCTGTTTGAGGCAGGACTGGCGTATCAGAAAGAGGTAAGAAAGGCCTTTGCACTTGCCCTGAAATATATATTAGAACACATTTAGGTTTGAGATTCATGACTCAGAAATGATTGAAGTAGTTTGGCTTGTACTATAACAGATAAATTAAGGAAATGAAAAGAAGTGGCATTGGTAGAAACCTTTTAATAATGTGTAGTGAAATGAGACGACCTTGAAATAAGCTTGTCAATGGACTAAGCTACTTCTTTGCTTTTTCATTTTAACTATGCATATGCTTCTGCTCATTTGTCTGTGTGGATTAGGCTGTAGTTAACTGGGACCCTGTGGACCAGACGGTGCTGGCTGATGAACAGGTCGATGAAAATGGTTGCTCCTGGAGGTCTGGTGCTCTAGTGGAGCAGAAACTGCTCACACAGTGGTTCATCAAGACCACAAACTATGGCAAGGTACGCTTCTTAGACACGTGTGTGTGAGTCTTTTATGTGTGTGATAAGCCTGAGTAGCTCACAAAACGCAGGGCAAAATGAGCAGAGCTGCGGACCTCTCTGATAGCAATCATAGCCAACACTTCAGTAGCAGTAGTAGCAGCTGCAGCCCTGCCTCTCTGCTTCTGCAATCAGACCCCTGGAGACCATCATTTGTAGCTTTCCCCAGCCACAGAGAGAGGATGGCAGGAGTAGTACTACAAGGTATCCAGGATTTTCTGATAAGAGTACTTCTCAGTTCAGAGGTGAACAGCCCTTTGGACACAAGTCCCAAAGAGTAGGGTAGATTTATGCATCTTAATATGGAAAACATGCACAGACACTCAAAGCACATTGTGATCCTTGTGCAGAAAATGTTTTGGATTTACTGTTTGTCATTGTGAAAAACACTAGTTTTGGAGTGGATAGAAGTTTGACTGAAGTCCATAAAAACTGAGAACATTTGGTTTAAATTGTAAGAATGCCATATGTGTTGTTTTGTCAAAAAAAAAAAACTGCCATCAGGCAACCTGCCACGAGTGGGACAAGCAGAGCAATTTTAGAGTTTCTGTGTAGATTTTCCAACCTAATTTAAAGGCATATTATGCAGGATTTTCTTAAAAAATGATAAATGGACTAATGGAAAATGAATCCCTATCAACACTTTTTACCTCTACCCTCAGCCTTTGTTATTTTATTTTACCTCCTTTGCTGTGTTTGGGAAGTGTCTGTTTATCAACCTTTAGTCAGTGCATCCTTCCAAACAGCAACAGTATCATGCAGTGTGTGCAGACAGGACTCTGTAGAAATGTATCATCTCCAGTAACATCACTGTCCTCTCTCTGCTCTGCTCTTGGTCTGTGTGTCTGTTTGAGTGACAGGGGAATGAGACACATAAACACAACATTCACTCCAAATACAGAAATGCATAACCTTCCTGCAGGGTTTGTGGAAAGATTTGGGAATTTATTTAATGGGGTCATATTTTGCTAAACCCACTTTTATTTGTCTTTGGTTACTTTATTTGTGTATTTGGGGACCCTAATAGTTCAAAAAGTTTGAATTTGAACCCTCCGGGTGCTGCAAAGCTATCTTTATATTCATTTTGGCAAAAATCGAGTGGATTTCTACAACCTGTTTTAATTCCTTCTTAATTTGTTAGGTTTTATAACTAGTTATGTCACACTTGCACATATAAGGTCAAGACGAACATTTCTCTGAGTACACCATAATTGTTTATCAGCAGCAGCATTTGTTGTCCATGCTGAAAATATGTCCAAACTTAGAGCCGATTACCTAAACTGTTCACAAGTGGCTGAACGGGACAGAGAAGCACAGTCAGCAACCTGGAGGGGGTGAGGTGTGAAGTGGCTCATTTGCATTTAAAGGGCCAGCCCTCAAAACGACCTTTCTGGTGTCATTACTCAGAAATAGGGTTGAAGATGGACCTGTGGAGTTGAATTAATGAAGAATTCAGACCCAAGCATAGCATTTACAGTTAATGTAGACCACAGGGAAATGTTTAAAAATGCATAATTCCATTTAAGAAAAAGCTAAATATCACTCCTTTAAAACATAGCTACTGTGAAATTATCATAAAAAAATATAATAATAATCTTTGTTCTTACTAATACAGCTTCTTCTCTTCAGTCACTCTACCTTGTGTCACCACTGCTGCTCGTACTCAGTGGAAACCGCTGATAGTGACCTCATCTGTCTGGATTTAATTGATCACTATAAGTGGATATTACTGTAACTGAACCTTAAGTAAATACCTTTTTACACACATGTATTGTTGTAATCATATGGAATACATCCAACTGTAACTCCAAATTAAAAGCAGTGCAGGTTTTTTCCACTGCAGTTCATAGTTATTTAAGTAATAAAGTATATGATCTTAGCAGAGCCTTAGGCTGATTGTAATGTAGCATTTTCACAAACACAGAAAACCTATGGAAACTCTTAAAGTGTCTTCTCCTAGGCTTACTGAAGACAAACCGACAAAGGCTGCATATTATGCCTTTAACTGCATGACATAAATGAATGAAACCCAGTCGCCAGAATAAAACATTGTCATTGTATGTCCCTGCAAACTCCAAATGCATAAAATGTCTCTCTGTCTTGTTTAAGTGGCTTTTAATGCCACAGCAACAGTAAAATCCTGTGTAGTATGCCTTTAAATAAAAAAAAATTAAATCCTCTGAGTGTATCCACAATGTCTATAACATAACAGTTCCTTAATATGTATTATAATATGAATTAAATTGTATAAAATGGGAAAGTGTACATTGGCCCTGTGCTTAAAATTGTTTATTAGTTACATGACCCGTTTTGTCATTTTTACTTCATGCACCGTCAGGACTCACCCCGTTTTAGCCGCAGTGCTAAAGTCGCCCATGCTCGTTCATGCCAGAGGTGTGAGCGGAGGTGGAAGCAGCCCACTGTGACAATGTGTTCCTGCATTTCTAATTTTCTGCAACAAATAGAGAAGTGGAAAGGAAGGAAGAGGAAGGTGTTAAGGAGAGAAGTGAGAAAGACAGATGGAGAGAAAGGAGGACAAAACAGAGCATGCCAAATGAAAGAGCTGTAATTGGGCTGTGATTTGTTGCCTGTGCTTTTCTTGCTCGCTTCTACACGTGTTCAACAACATTAGGTTCAGACAATATTTGTTCATCAGTCATCAGTTTAACTGTCTGGATTGATAGTGTACTGAAAGTGTTTGCTTATGAATCATGACCATATTGTTTCCTCCAGGACGCAGATGACTGCATATTATTACTAAGATGGATTTCTTTGATGTGGAGTACGCAGAATGTTTTCAATTTCATGGATAATCACACTTGTTGCACTCAGGCACACATGTCGCCTGATTATTACACTGCACTGACATCTAAATGATTCACAGCTCAGTGTGTTGTTCAGTTACTTAGATATCTGATTATTAATGTTCAGTATGAGTACATGAACTGCACGACACTGGAGGTAAACCTGTGACCTCGAGGCTCAAAAGAAAGAACACATCAACACTGTAACACATTTGTCAGAAGTGTACTTTATGTCTTCTCACAAAATCCTTGGTTATTGCTATACCATACTCTTTATCTCAATCTTTTCTTAGTTACCATGGAGACTCCTGTCCTTGCTGTACATCTTTCAGTTATTTCTGGTTCTGTTCCAAACTCTATTCTCTTGTCCAAGAAAGTAAGAACATTGACTGCCTCTCACTTTAAAGACATCATTAGTTTCCTGTCATTGCTTTCCTGTTTTTTTTTGGTTGCTGGTAGAATCCTTGTTTTGCTGTGTGTCCTCTCAGTCACACTGACACAGATAAGACTACACGTGGATTTATGCCTTATGTATGCAATATGAATCTTATTATATTTTCTGCCACTCTAGAGTAAATCCACACCTGACACAGTTAGCCATCATGACTATGCAGTGATGACTACAGCCGGTGTTTATGTTTGTATTGATGCTGTGATGAGGTATGGAATGCCGAGAGTCACTCTGAAGAGGATTGTGGGTAATAGATTGTGACAGAAAGAAAAGGAAATCGAGAGTTATAACATTTCTGGCCTCAGCCCAGCTGTGGCTTTTTAGCCTCAGCCTAGTTGATATGCATTGCTTCCTTTAATCATGCAGAATAACTGTGTGTGTGTGTGTGTGTGTGTGTGTGTGTGTGTGTGTGTGTGTATGTGTGTATGTGTGTGTACGCATCTGTGTGTAAAAAAAAAAAAAAAAAAAAAAAAAAAAAAAAAGGAGAGAAAGTGCACTTCACAGGCGACTGTGTTGCGATATCCAGGAAAGTGGGGCGAGAGCAGGTCAGGATTTTTGAAAATCCCTCTTTGTCTGCATATTGTGACCTGGTCGGCTCTACAGCTTTGTCAAAATAAATTGGCTAGGCTTTAAAAGGGGCCACACTGACTTGGAGTCAATTGCGTTATCCTAGACATTATGTATTTATGAGGAACTGGTCACCCTGCTACAAAAAAATCTCTCTTCTCCACAGTGAAGTGGAAAATTGGCTCCCTCTAAAACTGTACAAAGTAGTAACTTCAGTGAGTCATGTCATTTTTTCTTTGTTTCTTGCTCCTCAGCCTCTTCTGGACGCCCTAGCAGACCTTCCAGAGTGGTACGGGGTCAAAGCCATGCAGGCCAACTGGATTGGCGAATGCACTGGCTGCTACTTCGACTTCAAACTCAAGGTGATTCTCAGCTTTTTTACCCTCATGCACTTTTTTTTTTATTCATGCATCCTTTTTTGGTTTCAATCAAATCCTTCAACCTCTCTCCACCAAATGTGTCCCTGTTGCCTCTACTTTTTGACTTCTGCTTTTCATCTCTTTCTCCCCAAGCACTGATTGCCTGCTTTGTTTTTCTTTGACACCTCTGTTTATGTATCACTATTGAAAGTCATTTACCAAAACATAAAAATCTCCACTTGCTGTTCACATTCAGCAGTTGCTCTGATCTATAAACAGCAATTTACCCAAACAGATCATGTCAAGGATTAGTTCTATTGAGTTTTCTCAGCCACATTTACAGTTTTTCACCCGTCTGTCATTTCAAACCGTGCAGCACAGAAAGCCCCCTCACAGCGCTTTGAGCACCCTTATCAAGCCATTCTCCTTCACAAATAATCAGAAAAAATGTTACTGAAGTCAGTTGCTTAATTCATCATATTTCTAAAGGAAAGTGGGTTAGAGGATGCGAGTACATTTGTATCTTTTTCTATGGGAAGTATTTTCTTTTACAAAGCAAGTAGTAAAACATCGGCTTCTGAAGGTTTGTGTTATATTACAACCTTATATTACAAGAGCTGGCACACAACTTCAGTATGACAGACAGCACACACTAATTATCATTTCAACCTCCAAGAATAAGTGTCATGTGAGTGTTTAATAGATTTAACACCTTGTTGCCTTGTTGTTGTCAAAGAGCTGTACAGTGAATGTTTTATTCGCCGCACAAAGGTGATGAAACATGTGTATTTCATGTTGCTGTGTGATTCCTGATTCAGTGGTACTACTGAAAGTATCAGACAACACAATATTCTAGTGTGCAGTCTGTAATATAGAACATGGGAGGAAAAAAATATCCCCACTTGGATTCGACTAAGCAAATATGTAAAAGCCTTCCATTGGGTAATTATTGAATAAAACAAATAAACACCTCTAGGCCTACATTAGCCTCATAGCATAGTTACCTAAGTCATACACTATATGGACAGAAGTATTGGGACACATTGAATTTAGGTGTTTCTTTTCTAACAGGGGTCTTGGATCCAAAACAATAATGACAAATGTCATAATATAGTTTAATATTGTGATAAACATTACTATTTCTTTCAAGTTTAATGAGAGCTTTTTCTTCCTAAGTGAGATGCAAAGAGAGTAGATGGGTAGTTGTGGTAGAAAATTATTATTTACAGTCAGAGCACAAAAAATATGTTAGAAATTTAGAGGTAGAACATTTAAAATCATAATCATGGATAAAAATCCAAAATCAGTGTTGAGAGAAATTAAGTGAAAACCATCTCTGAGGCATTTTTTAAGCAAAGATAACAATTTAAACCAAACTAACCAGTGCAATGATATTTATCAAAATATAAATCTATATTATGACATTTGTCATTATTGTTTTATATCCCAGACCCCTGTCAGAAAAGAAACACTGGAAATCAACATGTCCAAATACTTTTATCCAGTGTAGGAGTAGTTTATGACTTAGCCATTTATACTATGAGGCTATGTTAATGACTTGTGCACTTATATCTAACATTTCCAATAATGTTCAAATTCTGAGAAATACACATTTTATTCAGTAAAATTTTGTCATCAGTGACATCATCATCTCCACAATAAACACTAGATAACAATGGTATTGTAGCAGTACTTTAGACACACTGCATGTTTGCAGATTATATCCATACTATTTTGAAACATACTAATCAAACAAAGTGCTTATTGGTAATTGTTAACCCCCAGGATATATTTCAGTACATTTAATGACAGCATTTTTCATCACACTAGGTAACTTCACTCAAAGATATTTAATTACAATGAAAAGATATAGCATTAAAATGAGCCACTAAAGGTGATGGGAATACAAGTTAAACACCATACCTGGACCAGGATTTACTAACACTTTTGCTCAAAAAAATTGTCGATTTACGAAAGGAGTACAACATAAAATTATTGCTGGAAAGGCATGGACACAGTTACTTTTGCGCTGTGTATTTATTTATTCATTCATTCATTCTAAGATTTGTTACTGTTGATTTATAACCGATGGTGCCATTATTTTACACACATTTGTACCTGTTATGGCCTCGATAGCTATGGACAGAGGAGGCTCTACTTGTCTTAATCTATTTGAAAAGACAGGGGAAGTTATTAGAGCTGAGTTGTTCTTGAGATTATTATTGGAGTTCACTGACATGATGTTATCAAATCTCCAGGAGGCTCAAAAAGTCAAGAAGTAGTTTTACTTTCACACGAGGTCATGAACGTTCCTGCCAAAAAAAAAACCTTCATTATATTGAAATATAATTAAATACTCAGTTTCTAAATCTTATTCCAGGTTCTGTGGCTCATACAGACAACACATCATGTTTCCTTTGTATCACTGATATTAAAAAACAAAAACCTACCCGCCACAAGAATTTATCACAAAGGTGTGACCACAAAATGTTGTGAATTGTGAATGTAAGTCAGAATTCACTTCTGTAGCAGCAGCCTACACTTGTCATTTTTCGGTGCATCATGCCATCTTCTTTCATTTCCTCTGTGGGATGCACCTTTCCCCTCCTGTATTTACCTCCCAAACTGTGGTGATCCAGATCTGCCTTTATGAACAGGTTGGGCAATATGATTTTAAAAGCATTTTAGCCACTATTTTAGATTCAGTTGTTTCTTCCACTAACTCCTCCAGTTTTGCCTCAGAGAACCCCTTCTTCTGCTGCCTCTCTTTGGTCTGCGTTACTGTTTCTGAGTACAAACAAATGCATCAAACCCTTACTGTGTGTATCTATACTCTATCTGGCTTTTCGCTGAATTGCGGTGGTCTCGGGTAGAGGAGTGCTGGTCATTATTGACATGAAGTGGCTCCATCTGTGTTCATAATTTTGTGAGTCATTAGTAAATCACCAGCAAAAAGTGGCTCCTCTCTTAGGTACTTTTTAGGGATTACACCCTCACTAATTTGCACTGGTTTAGTAAATCTGGCCTTTAGTGTGTAAACATCATTCCACTTCAGATAAATTTTCATTATCTGTGGTGGTGAAAACAACAACTCCATGATCTGACACAACTTCATAATGCCATTAAACTATATCTTGTGTTGTTGAGAGATGCCGAACAGCAGAAATTACATACATTGTGTTTAAACTAAGCATAAGTTTGGGGTGACCATCCCTTTGCTGCAGCAGCTCTTAAACTATTGAATGATCTGCCTCTCCATATCAGACAGGCCTCCTCTCTGTCTGTTTTTAAATCCCTTCTTAAAACCCAGCTTTTCTCCTTGGCTTTTGAAACCATGTGAGATGTTTGAATGTATTATTTTTATTCTATTGTTTTATTTGGTATTGGTTTGTTGCTCTTATTTTTAATTGTACAGCTTTTGATGTTTTTTAATCTATTCTTGTGTTTTATTCTTTTATTTTTGTTTTATTTATTCGTCTGTACAGCGCTAGTTTTTTTTGTACAGCTTTTTACGTTTTGTAATCTATTCTTGTATTTTATTCTTTTAGTTTGGTTTTTATTTACTCTTCTGTTCAGCACTTTGGTCCACTGCGGTTGTTTTGAAGTGCTTTACAAATTAAGTTGGATTGGATTAGATGGTTGTGTCTGTTCAGAATAGCACAAAAACAAAACAATCTCCCCACGTAACTCGTCTTGTTTGTACCTCGTCTCCTCTGTGTGAAGGCCTGAGGAGACGGCGTGTTGTCCTCATTAATGACTGTTGACACATGGACACTGAGAGGTTCCCACTTGTTTCTCCTCTTCTCTCTAAGGTGAACGGTAAGGAGACAGGGGAGACCCTTTCAGCCTACAGCTCCTCTCCAGAGACGGTGTTTGGAGCGGCGTACCTGGCCATCCTGCCCTCCCACAGACTCCTGCATGGGAGCAGCTCGGTCCGCTCTGTCCTGGAGAAAGCCTTTCAGCCGGGCAGAGGTGAGCAGAACTTCACACCGACTCCAACCTGTGTGTGGGCTCATAATACTCATTTGCCAGTGATTGAGTGAGACTTTCCTATTTTGATTTGTAGAGCGTGTGCATGATTTCCCATTATGTGTATTTAGTGTGTAGTGAGGACTATATATACATGTGTCAATATGTTTATTTAACCATATATCACCCTTATGGTTGTAGCAGTTTCAGTGGAGTGGGTGTATATTAATTGGGATTCCCATGTGGCGTTCACTGCTTCAAGGAGAAATGACTGTTGATAATAAGTCCCTGGGGGAAGCAGTGCTGCCTCTGTCAAATCTCACTCCCTCCGGTTTCTAGACTCTCTAACAGAGGTCACCGCTCACAACCTGTTCACCGGCCACGATGTACCCCTGGTCATATCGCACAAAGACGCATTTGACGGCTATCTTGACACAGTGATCGGTGAGTTTTTAGTGTTTTGAGGGGTTTCACATTCCCCTTTAACCTTTACTTGGTAATTTATTCATATAGGCTAATAATATATAAACATGGAGACACTAAACCTCATCATACTGTTCACTGGAGTGATAGTTTAGGTAAAAACTGTAATCCTGCCAAACAGAAATGGTGAAGAAGAGCAAAGGAGATGAAAGTAGATCAGACTCAGAAAGATATGTTAAATTTACAGATTTCACATTTCAGGTCTAGACATGCCGCTTGGGTTTGCCCTCTCATTATAACTCAAATGCTTTTCATTTCTCACTTTGACTTCACATTAGTAAGAGCCTTGAATTAATTTAGTCTCTTACTGACCACACTTTGCATATCCTGTAGTACATTGGTCTATAAAGTGGAAAAGGTCCAACTCATCAAGTGACAGCAGGGGGTAAGGGTTGTTTATAATGGGATGGTTATAGTGTTATTTGGCAATTTATCTGTATTATAAAATGCCTTAAAAATAAATGTTTGTTATAAAGAGTGATAATCTGATGGCCTCCCATACTTTAGAAACTGTGGCCGTGGTGTAGCTGTAATAGTATGAAAAGTATGTGTTTGTTATACCGAGTAGAGGTGCAGCCTAAGGGATTATTAGTTATTACTCACATCACAACATGCTTAACATCACCACATGGACAGTTCCTGCTCTCTCCAGCGATCAATGGTATGTATGTTCATTTTTGCATTTCTTTCTGTATGTTATGTTCATGCTGTTGTTTATTCTGTTAGGTGCCCCAGACTGTAGTGAGGAGGATTTATCTGTGGCCAAAGCTCTAAACCTGAAGTGGATCACAGTTCTAAAAAGTCATGAAGACGGGACAGAAACGCTCATCAACTCTGATGAGGTTAGCTCTGTTGAGTATGAACGGCATCACTGATTTCACAAAATCTCCTCATCTATGCAAATTAAAACTCCACACTTATGTCGCTCGTCTTTCTGTAGTTCTCAGGCCTGACCAGAGAGGAGGCTTTTCACTCCATTACCCAGAAGGCCAGAGAGCAGAAGGTCGGAGGCCACCTTACCAGCTCTAAGCTCAGGGACTGGTTGATATCAAGGCAGCGGTACTGGGGCACGCCCATTCCCGTGGTGCATTGTGGGTCTTGTGGTCCTGTTGCAGTCCCTGAAGAAGATTTACCAGTTACTTTGCCGAAGCTGCCGTCACTCTCAGGAAAGGGTGCGTCACCTCTGGAGTCTGCTTATGACTGGGTCAACTGCAAGTGTCCAAGGTGATGATCACACTGATATTTGAGTTTTTGTCATTATTTTTATCAAAACATCACAGACACACTCGTTTATACTCATGACATGTTACACCATCAGTCTCGAAATATTAGCCTCAATGATTCACATCCATCATTTTAATTTCTTTTTGTCATTGGCCATTTGTTGATGTCTTGCATTTTATATATAATACAGCAGTTAGATATTAGCAGCCAGTGACTACTTTGACGGTTTTTACAGCCTGTTGTTATAGAGCACAAGACACTGTATTTATAGTATTTAACCATTTACTTGTTAAACTATTTTTGTGTGTAACTATTTACGTTACTTAGCAGTTGGTGTTTCCTATCAGTTATGGCTCATTAGTGGCGTATAAAAGCATGGTTTTGCAGTGTATTTTTGTTTAAGTTGTAGGTCACCTTGGCTTTGCTATGAGGTAATCAACTACAGCCAGGGGATTCAGCTTCGGGATCCTCTGCCATTCCTCCTTGCAGATCCTCTCCAGTTCTGTGAGGTTGGATGGTGAATGTTGGTGGACAGCCAGTTTCAGGTCTCTCCAGAGATGCTCAAATGGGTTTAAGTCAGGGCTCTGGCTGGGCCGTTCAACAGTCACGGAGTTGTTCTGAAGCCACTCCTTCGTTATTTTTGCTGTGTGCTTAGGGTCATTGTCTTGTTGGAAGGTGAACCTTTGGCCTAGTCTGAGGTCCAGAGCACTCTGGAAAAGGTTTTCGTCCAGAACATCTCTGTACTTGGCCGCATTCATCTTTCCTTCAATTGCAACCAGTGGTCCTGTAACTGCAGCTGAAAAACACCCCACAGTATGATGCTGACTCCACCATGCTTCACTGTTGGGATTGGATTGGGCAGGTGATGAGCAGTGCCTGGTTTTCTTCACACATACTGCTTAGAATTAAGGCCAAAAAGTTCAGTCTTGGTCTCATCAGACCAGAGAATCTTATTTCTCATGGTCAGGGAGTCCTTGATGTGCTTTTTGGCAAACTCTATGCAGGCTTTCATGTGTCTTTCACTGAGGAGAGGCTTCCGTCGCACCACTCTGTCATAAAGCCTCGATCAGTGGAGGGCTGCAGTGATGGTTGACTTTCTACAACTTTCTCCCATCTTCCCTCTGCATCTCTGGAGCTCAGCCACAGTGATCTTTGGGTTCTTCTTTACCTCTCTCACCAAGGCTCCCGTTGCTCACTTTGGCCTAACGGCCAGCTCTAGGAAGAGTTCTGGTCATCCCAAACATCTTCCATTTAAGGATTCTGGAGGCCACTGTGCTCTTAAGAACCTTAAGTGCAGCAGAAGTTCTTTTGTAACCTTGGCCAGATCTGTGCCTTGCCACAGTTCTGTCTCTGAGCTCTTCAGGCAGTTCCTTCAACCTCATGATTCTCCTTTGCTCTGACATGCACTGTGAGCTGTAAGGTTTAATATAGACAGGTGTGTGTGCCTTTCTTAATTAAGTCCAATCAGTTTAATTAAACACAGCTGGACTCCAATGAAGGTGTAGAACCATCTCAAGGATGATCAAAAGAAATGGACAGCACCTGAGTTAAATATATGAGTGTCACAGCAAAGGGTCTGAATACTTATGGCCATGTGAAATTTCAGTTTTTCTTTTTTAATAAATCTGCCAAAATGTCTACAATTCTGTTTTTTCTGTCAAAATGGGGTGCTGTGTGTACATTAATGAGGAAAAAATTAACTTCAATGATTTTAGCAAATGGCTGCAATATAACAGAGTGAAAAATTTAAGGGGGTCTGAATACTTTCCGTACCCACTGTATATATAAAGGCGTTGGAAAACCTCAATAATGACATTTTCTGATAACTATTCAATCATTGTTTCTAATGTAGACCTTAACCGCATTTGTGCAACACAATGAGTTACGTGGCTTTAGCAAATCAGCTGTGTGATGGGCAAATGATGCAGAAGGGTGGAGGATGTGTTATTTCTTTCTGGTTAAGCGATTTGGGAAATGATGTGTTCCATTTTGGCGTTTGTTCAGCGAGAATTGAATTATGTGTAAACTCACTCCAGTGCCCGTTCCTGGTACTTGTACTGTATTTTTTCCAGCAGACCAGCACCAACAAATCGAGTCAAGCAGCCTGAGTGAAGTGACACCATTACAAGAACAGAGCATTGAGAGCGGGCCTGTGAATTGTGTGATTAATGCCTTTGTTCTGATGGGGTTATGCAATGAGTGGCAGCTGTGACAGCAGCAGCATGAGATGATGATAGAGGTTACATAAGCCAGCTGTGCCCTGAGGCACTAATACTTTAAATGCACACCTTAGATGAGGCCTAATTGCACAAGTACACACTCTACACACAGTGAACATGTCTGAGAAGGTTTGAGAATATAGAATGCTTATGTAGCCGCTGTCTCCAGAATCCTTTGCTGAAATGGGAATTCCTCTCTGAATAAGACTAATCACCGTCATGGCACCGTGTTGATTAAAACAATGGCCCACTCAGTCGCAGATGGCACAAGTCATCAGATTGTGTTCACTCACTTCCACAACGCTACTATAATTCGTCCCATCAGTAGTGATTGATGGCCATAATCGCAAAGACGCCGTTATCTCCTCTCTTCTGTCTCCCCTCCGTTGTTAAGTGTCTGTGGAAATTTGTTCTCTTCACTGGTCGACCATGTCCAATTAAAGTTTGACTGAACACAGACGAGCAGCGTGATGAGAGATGGGCAGCAGACGCAGAGTTTTATCTGTCCTTGAGGAAGTCATTTCCTGTGCGCTCATCTAGTCTCTGACCCACTGCAGCACTGTAAATTGGCCTGCCAACTGAACCCTGCTTCAGCTTAGACTGACTGCAAAGGTGTGCATGATGCAAGTGTGTGTTTTTCCAGGGATTCGCCGGTAAAGACTGAGTCCACATCGTTAGCACAACACACACTCCCAAGCAGTCACACAGATACACAACAGATGGAGAGTTATTTTCCATGAGAGCCTTTATAGAGTGGGCAGCTGCCTCTTTTTCCTCATCTGTTTGAGAGCCTTTTGGCTCTTTGTGGCTCGTCCTGAAACACACACATTATGCACACAGGTTGCTTCAGATTTGGGATCCTAGTTTTACTGTTCAACTTGTCTTATTACGTAGAGGGAGCATCTCCAGAGACAGTCGTCTGTGTGTCACCTTGTCTGTAATCTAGTACCAGCTGTCTGTCAAATGACCACAATCTGGCCTGGGATTGGTTAGTCTGGTGGGAGAGTGGACGTGAAAAAAATCCCACTTCCTCGAGCTGAATGTTTTATACTAATGACTTTCTCCATCTTGTGAAGTTTCTATTTTTGGATTCTTTTGTGATGGAAGGGGCTTCCTTACACTGCTGGATTTTCATCAAACGAAATAACACCTGGCTTCCAAATATTAACCTTGCTACACCTTATCCTTGTTGCTAGGCAACCTCCATCTCTTACCTCATCACCACAGCCTTATTATAGACTGGTATGATGGGTGGTCGAGAGGTTTTTGCCTTTCCATGTTTGAATCTTTTAGTGAGTGCGAGATCAAAAATTCTGACTTTAAGATGACTGTTTTTGTAAGTAGAAATGTTCGACAGGTAGGCAGACACACAAAAACAGGATGAGACGTCCCATAAGGTCCAATAAATGATACCTGCTCTATTGCACATACCAAAGATGAACACTGTGTGTTAGTTTTTGTTTCTGGAATGCTGATTTTTAACTCTTTTGAGACTCATTATGAACTGAAAGGCAGACACTCTCACTGTTCCATTAAGTGCTTTAAATGTGAACAAAAGCACCTCCTGATAGCTCTCATTTCCTGTTTATTTGTGTATGTCCTCCCTTTCAAAGTCACATCACGTCCTAAGTATTGTTTGGCTTGGATGGAAAGGGGCGCAAGGTGGTATTTCCAACACAAACACATGATCATGTGTTAGGCCTGCCAGTTCATTCCCTGTTAGCACAGCCTGTTAGTCAGGGCACAGAAACTGAGCTCTGGTGCCAGTCTGGCTTCAGCTGTGCTTCTCTACAGGGACATGACCCTCACGGCCAGATGGAGCTTTACACACACGCACGCACACACACACACACACACACACGCACGCACGCACGCACGCACACACACACACAAATTACCTAATGTGCCATTTTTCTAACTACACAAACTGGGATCTTTCATTTGTTGGTTTTCTGATTTGTCAGCCTAATATTGATTTTCTGTTTCTGTCGACTCTCTCCGACTCTGTCTGTGTCTTTGTGTGTCAGATGTAAGGGTCCAGCCAGGAGGGAGACTGATACCATGGACACATTTGTGGACTCAGCCTGGTATTACTTTAGATACACAGACCCTCATAACCCACAAAGGTATGAACTTCCCCCCTCAGGAGATTTGACATTGCTATTTCCATCCATTTGTAACTCTGTAAAATGTCCAAATATGCTTCCTTTCGCATCTTTTTCCTTAATTCTTTTTAAAGCTTTTTATAAAAATCCTCCAGCAAATAAAAATAAATAAATAAATAATATTTGTTTTTAGATAGTAAATGCACATGTTTGCCACAGGAGTTGATGTTTATATATTATCAACACTTAAATTTTTGCAGAAATTGTGTGCAAATAAGACAACACATGATTAGTTTTATTTGAATTACATTTAGTCATCTAGTATATTGGAATTATATTATTTTATTTCCAAGGAGCAACAGTCTGAGCTCCAACATGAAGCTAATATCGTATCTTTAACTTATAATTCCACTGATGGCAGCTGGGTTTGGCTCCAAAAAGCCTGGCTCCCATAAACTTTGAACTTGTCTCTAAAAATACCAAGTCAGTATTCCTTTTCCAGGAGTCATGCTGATCTCATTTGTTTCATTTGGAACCTTTAAAGTTTTTCCAAGATTTTCCTCACTTAATCAGATACCAGGTCAGATAGAAGCTTGTTTGCTGTGTTGGGCTTTGATTGACAGGTCAGTCTGCTGAGTCTGACTTTCAAAGTTTCTATTTATTTCATACATTTTTCCTGACAGACACTTTGGCTGTAGTTGTGGATCATAGGTTCCACTACCAAGACTGTAAAATGACTTTATTAGGCAGTACTAGATGAAGTTTACAGTTTTACCGCGTCTGTTAGTTACTGTTTATATTTAGCTGACCTATGACCTCTGACCCCTTGTAAATCACTCTGACCCATTGTGCCCCTGTGCTTTGCTCTATTTGTCCAAGTATGGCCACTTGTGCCTCCACAAATCCAACATGGAAATGGCCAAAACATAAACTACCAGCTTCATAATGGCAGTTCAGAGACCAACAGACCAATGGTATCAGCAGTTTCTGTATCCACTACTTCTCTACAGTCTGTGTTTCATTTCAGGAAATAGCCGTAAGTAACTTTGACAATAATGTCTGTCAATCAAACAATCAATCAATTTATTACAAAATTATTACAAACAGTCAAAATCGACAATTCATTTACAAGATACATTTTGTAATAGGACACCCCAGAAGCAGTCTTCAGCTTACAAATGTAAAGTAACTGTAAAGTGAAATTGGTGAGTTAAATTCTCTGAATATGAACATTGTGGAAAATATTTAATATGATGTAGACACACAAGTCAATCAAAATTTATAACATATATGAAGTGCTGGACGATAAATACTGTATGAACTGCTGTATGTGATTTCCTGACATACCTGAGGCATTATTCTTGTTTTGTGAGAGACCCCTGTTAACTATGTACACCCTTCTTACCACAATTCTAACTTTATAACATAACGATTAATTACCCACAACACAGTAACAACACAGACCTGTACAAGAATAGGATTTTGTTTTCTAAAGAAAATGTCTGCATGTTTATTTTATCTGTTGTTTGTACAGAGAAATGTTTACGTTGTTAGAACCATTTCATGCATACTGAGGACCTCACATTTTAGTTCACACTGTGGGGCTAAGTGAACCCTGTATTACTTAAAAAGTAATTCTGAAGAAACAAAATGGATAGTCTATCCTTGATATGTACAGCAATTTTGTGTTTTATGCATAGTCAGAATTTAGTCTGATATGTGAGGATTTTTGAGTTACTTAAAGAATCTGACAAAGGAATTTAGGGTAGGTGAAGGATGGAGTAAGGGGGTGGGAGATTATAAATTAAACTTCATCCTGCTTCTCTTCGAATGGTTTACTCTCTTTTTATATAATTATTTTGCTGTTTGATTTTATTGGAATATTCGAAATAAATAAATTTAAAAAACAAACAAACAAAATGGTAAGGAAGACACAATAGTAGATGATAATGATCGTGGGTCGTAGTAGGTAATGTTTGAATGTTTTGTGGAAATCATATTTACAATCAAGGTAATGTATTAAAGGTTTATTCACATTCCATTCAGAGATGTAAAGGAGCAAAGTGAAGTAAAGGGGATATGACACCATTGTAGAATTTTTGGTCATACCACCCAGCACTACATCAGCACTACATAAGTCATTTTTGTGGAAATGTTATATTTTGTAGCTTTACAGGAAAAGGAAAATACTGTTTTACCTTTTATAAACTCAGCTATATACAGGGTTCCCACGAGGTCTTAAAAAGTCTGAAATGTGATATGGTGAGTCTTAAGTTATGTTGCCATAAACTTGTTGACTGTATTTTGTTTTTAAATGTGTCTGGGAAATGTCCAAGCTGCAAAGAACGTTAGTCGACTCAATTCCACCTTTTCAAACAATATATTTAAATTAGGAACCAATTATCACTAACTTTCTAGCCCCATGTGAGAACGGTGAGAATCAAGGCATAAATCAAAACATTTTCCTAAATTCTAGGAGTCACAAATTTTTGCCAGTATGGCCATGAAATAGGCATTAAATTTTGTTCTAAGAGGTCTTAAAAAGGTCTTAAAAAGTTTGAAATTTAACTTGTAGAATCCTGTAGGAACCCTGTATATAGAAAAAACAGCTTTCATTTGCTCTCTCATGTGTTGTACACATCCCAAACAATGTGCTCAGTTATACACAGAACGATGCAGCCTGTAAGATCACCCCCTCTCTCCCACTTACCCATATCAAACATGCATATTTGCTGGTGTACACTTCACTCTGCTCTCCTGTCACACATTCACACTGTCATGCTCACAAATTTGCCTGAAAGTTGCGTTTCCTGTCAACGAAGATTACGGAGGCCTGGCTGTCACCTGCTGGGGTGCTGGTGATACCCTGAGCTTAACAAAAGAGATTAATTTCCCACTGCCCTGACCTAGCTGTAAAGCTGCTTTAAAAGCGAGGGGGGATGCTCTCCCCATCACTTTTCTTAGCTGGACAGATTATGGCACAACAGAAAAAGCAATTACACTATTTGTGCATTTCAGTTGCCCTGCTGAGTTGGCCTGATGCCAACAAACAGGCTAAATTATTTTCAGCCCTCTGAGTTCATAACTTTTCCTCCTGGTTCAATTATCCCCGGACACCATCAGCCAAAGAGGGAGGGTTCGAGGCGAAGAGCTGTGGATGAGAGTAATGGCTTGGTGTGAAAGGTGACACACAGAGATAGCAGTCTGGCCTAAAAAACATCATTAGGCGAAATACCTGCTTCTGCTGTGAACATCATGTCAGAGAGAGAGGTTTCAGGATGCTACTGTTTGCTTCATCCCTCAATCTTTGTGTATCAGATTGAGCCTGCCCCCTAGAGGATGTGTGTGTTCATATCTAACAACACACATTTAAGATGAAAACCTGCTCCGAGCAAAGACATTGTAATGAAAGTGCAGGTAGTCGGCTTTGCTGATGGCACTTTCTGCAAACCTCCTTTGTGACTTAGCCGGTCAAAGTGATCAGGGCGATTATATTTGGTGTTTAAACATCTGGTTGGAGGAAAAATTGGTTGCACCTCATTTAGAAAGTTCACCTCCAGAGATTAGAGAGTATTTTTAACACAATTCAGCTGTTTCACTTTGTCTGTAGGTTAATTATCATATAAACTTTATAGTTAATTTGCTGAACATCACTGACTTTTTTAACCTTTTCTTTATGAATGAGAAGAGTTACACCAACTACAGTGGACAGCCTAGGAAGGAGGAAATGCTATTTTTATAGACCCATGCATCATTCTGAATGTGTCATATGTACAAAAGGAAGTTCATATACTACATACGTTCCGAATTTTGTTAAAATTTTCAATCTTTTAGTGGTTCAAACAAGTAGGAAGTTAAGTGAAATCAAGGAGTCAAATATATTCCATTATTAAATGCAAAATTCTATTTCATTGTCATCACAAAATGTTGAATATAAGCTGTTGAAGTGTTTAAAAAATACTCTTGTAGGTGTAAGCATTGTGAAAAATATCACTCCACATTTTCTGTTAATGGAAGCAGTAGCAGACGGTATCTTGAAATGAATCAAAGACGTTAGAAAAGGTAGCATTAACAGCAAAAATCCTGCGCTTTAACAAAGATGAGAGATGATTTCCAGATTAGTCCAAGGAAGGAAAAAAGATGTCACAGCAGTCCACATGGTGTTTCATTAGTCATGTCGGAAAAATGCTGGGCAAAAAAATCAGTAGTGCTGCAAGAAGATCTATTAAAATCTTGTCGTCTAAAGCATCACTTGATGGAATAATGAAGCTTGACAGTTAATTAGGATTAGGATTAGCCTTTATTGTCTCCCTTAGGAGAATTTGTCTTGGGTAAAAGAGAACATGGGCAACACTGCAGCACACACAATCTCCACATATGCATGCACAGTCAAACTACAGTTAACATTCAGTAATGCACAGAAATCCATAAGAAACATATAAATCAAGAGTTGTACATAGCCCTACTTTAAAAACTTAACTTATTTCTTGTCCAGGCCTTTTGAGCGCCACCTAGCGGATCACTGGCTGCCTGTGGACGTCTACATCGGAGGGAAGGAGCATGCGGTCATGCACTTGTACTACGCTCGCTTCCTCTGCCACTTCTGCAGAGATCAGGGTCTTGTGGATCACAGGTGGAACACAGTGCTGTATCTGTTCTTGCTATTAATGTGCATTCATATGCGCATGTTTATTAATCACCACCGTCACTTTCAGGGAACCTTTTCGAAAGCTGCTGGTCCAGGGTCTGATCAAGGGCCAGACTTTCAAATTGGCAGACAGTGGACAGTACCTGAAGAAAGAAGAAATAGACTTCACAGGTACTCACTTCCTAGATCTGCAGTGTATTTGTATATGTCATGGCTTTGACAGTCTCTCTACATGAAGGTGTGCAAGAGAAAATGGCTCAAAAAGTCATAAGAAGTTCTTACCACATGTCTCCTTTTGACAGTAGCATGTTGTGACACTGACATGGCACCTCATCCCTTTTGCGCTCAAAGTAATCCTTTTTTGTTTTGTGCTTTATTGCTTTTCCCAAGTGAATGACAAAGTTAACCAGCAATTCTTAATAGAAGCCACATCACAAGAAATCCTTTGGCCTAAGAAGTCTCTTTCAATTAGCTTCATGCCTGGGGATTTTCGTAGCTTCTTTCTATTGCTTGGTAACAAGATGAACTGGAGATACTGGTGGCTGACAGATACAAAGAAGCCAGTTGATCCTTTTGCTGTGGAGTCGGATTAACTGGCTCCTACATATTTTTCTGGAGTGTAGCTAATCATACACACTGCAATGACCTTCCAGACTGTCTTTCAAGATAATGCGTTTCAGTTAGAATTTCTCCCGTTTTTACTGAAAAGCTTAGACAGCTGCCACTGAAATGTAAAAATAGCAGGTATTATAGTGTGCAATTAGTAACGTTCACTGGTCATTTGTTGCTACCCATGAACTCCATTTCTAAGATAACAGTATTATGCACACTGTTGCTGCTGTGGACAGGCACAGAGGCACTCGGCAGGGAGCATAATGATTTTTGCAGAAAATTCAGCTTGAGTCTTCTACATAGAAATCAATCTACAGACTATTGTTATCGATGCAAGAAACTGAGACAGTCAGGGATGGTGCTTATGTTTAAAGGTTTTATTATTAGTGCTTTATTTTACCAAGTAAAATCAACTGAGAACAGCTTGTCAATGTGTTGAAATCTGTTGATAACTGATTCTAAATAAAAAAAAGATATTAATACAAATGCATTCTTCAGATACAACCAGACTTTGAAATTGAGATTTAGCTTGAGATTGGAAATTTAACCTTTCACCTTCCAACCTGGTATGACCTTCTGACCTGCAGATCTAAGAATACATTTTCCCCTGAACCATCTTTGGTTCTTCTTTGCAAAGAAGAAGGTGAGGTGTATCCTATCAGCTAGCTACTAAGCCTCTATGACCTTTTGGCCAGTTTGAGCCTTTGAACTTAGGGAGATGCCACAGAAGCCCTCTGGCAGCCAAAAATGTGAAATGAGAAGTCCTTCATCTCAAGTGTTTTAAATATCCTCAATTTAGCATTCTGACTGAGGACACATTATGCCTCAGACGCTGACTGTGTTTGCAAGTTGTTTCCATGGCTAACAAAAATTAATATTCTACACACTATTCTTCTTTGTAGACATGTATCCTTTGATTAAAAAAAATGCTCCACTGGTGGCAGATGTTCCAATGTGTGAACTCGGCCGCTCTTGTGCTACATATTGAAAAGGTCACTGTTGGTATCTTTTCATCCTCATCTACTCATAATGTGTAACAGTATATTTGTTTCTTCTTCCAATCAGAGATGTTTGTCTCTACTTCAGTTGACCATATACAGGGGCTTTGGGTTTCGATCTGCAATACAACATGCAAATTAGATGCAGTATAGATGTCTAGAGAATCCTCACAAAACAAAAATAACGTAACCCTGAAATATTGCTTGCCTCACCAGGGCTGTTGGTAAGGCGGGTTACAATGGTATTCTTGGTGTTGATATATTTTGCTATCTTCCATGCTAATAATCACCAAACGGCAGGACAGTTTTAGCAAGCTTTATTGCCAGCAGCTCAGGACAACGACACTGCTCACACTTCACTATGGACATAACTCTCGTGTCACGCCAAAACAAGTCATACCACAAACAATAGGCAGGAACCAAAATATTAAGAAAGGCAAGAAGAAACATTATAAAAGCATATATAATATAAAGTGACTAAATAATTAATAAAATAATATGTAAATTACAACATAAACAAATGTCAAAATAATAAACAAAAATTAATAATTTGGAAATAAAATAATATTCAAATTAAATGTTACAATAATAACAGCATATCCAACGTGTTTTTATCGCAAAATTCTCCTTTTGGAAAAAACAAACAGCCAAATTGAGAATATCTAAACAGAGTGTGCTGTTTACATTACACAACAAATTCAGAAAATTGTCATATACATAATAGTGTGTGTGTAAATAAAGTCAATGGCTTGAAATGCCTATAATCAGTAAAGTAACATTAATTAGGTGATTGCTGCTTTTGTCTTAGTTGTTGTCTGTGCTTGGTGAGCTGAAGACAAATGTCCATTCCAGTGGACGATAAAGACCTGTTTAAAGACCTGTTTCCATCCCGTCTCTTGCAGGTAATGAGCCAGTGGCACTGAACGGTGGTCGTCTTGAGGTGACGTTTGAGAAAATGAGCAAATCCAAGCATAACGGGCTGGATCCCCAAGAGGTGGTGCAGCAGTACGGTGTGGACACAGTACGACTTTATATCCTTTACGCTGCGCCGCCTGAACAGGATATCCTCTGGAACGTCAAGAGTGAGTCAACACCATTTATGATGTACAAGTTATTATCAGACCCTATAAAGTTGGTTAGTGTTGTCTGTATTGTACCTTGATTTTTTCGTTATTATTCCAATAATCATTACAGTTATGAAGTAGTTCTCCAAAAGAACTCTGTAAGAAACATCCCTAATATAAAATATGTTTAAAAAATATATATATACTATAACATATACCAAAACATATCTAAATTATCTTGTATTAACTAAAAGAGTCTGCCAGTGGGGTAAGCAACTTTTGGCTTCTTCAAACTAGAATAAAAGTCTAGACACTGGAAGACCAGAAAGGATCTAGAGGACTAAAAAGCAGGTTGTGCTAAAAAAATGGTAAAATGAGAGTACTTTTCCAATGCAGAACATGACTGACATGATTATTTTTCTTTTAAGAAAAAAATGAGACTAATTTCAAAGAACAAGACTGTTTTTCTTTCATGAAATTACTTTTTTTATTGTGTGTTTTCTGAAACTTGTGTTTTCTAGGACACCACTCTGTAAAAATGACAAACCCAATTTATGCATGAATAAATAACCTGAGCATTTTTACCCTCGTTTCTGAATCCCGTTATAAGATTATCTTGAATATGTAAACCAACGATCAATGAGATATACTGTAAGTTCTGTTAAAATCACAGTTTTGCTTAGTGTACATTATACAGAAGTGTACCCATACAGAATTAATAGTGAGACCAAATAAAAGCACTTAGGTGAAACTCACAGGCTGTTGATTTTATTACCTCTCATCAGTAAAATAACATCTACACCTTAAGTACTCTAGGAAAAAGACAAAGGTGAACTGATACAAATCTTAAATTAACGACTATGAATGAAATTATGCAAATATTTTTAGTGACTCTCCTGTGGACCGTCTGTGGGTCACAGCCCAGACTGTCATAATGAATGCCTTACAATATGCTTATTATAGTCTTGTTTTATTTGTTTTTGTGAACCACCTCAGCGGACGCCCTCCCTGGCGTTCTACGGTGGCAGTCTCGACTCTGGCAGCTTGTGACGAAGCTGAGGGGAGCTCGGCAACTTGGTGACTTTCCCAACCCCTCCCTGCTGAAGAAGAAGGAGCTGACAGAGACCAAGAGGATCTGGCAGAACAAGAACTATGCTATTAAAGAGGTAGAAAAATGAAATACTATCTGTAATCTGAAATAAAAAGCTGGTGGGATATATGCAACAGTTCTTACCAGTAGGGGTCAGTAATAAACCCACTTCTAAATTAAAAATTTTCAGTGTAAGAAGTTCTACTTTAGGGGAAATGATTTACCCCATTAAATCTCTCACCACTGCCTTTTTTGATTTAACTTCTTTACATGTTCAGTCATTTGTGGTTTTTCAAGTGCAACATTAATGTGTTTATATTATATTAAATTGTGATTTTTAATTTGGTCCAACGTGATTCCACAATCCAGTCGAACATAGTTGTCACCTACAGCCTTTCAATCCAGTGTTGAACATCCTTCCGAAACCTGAAACCCCCAGAGTAAAGAGTAAGAGAAGAAGGGGATGGAAATTGATTTTAAATCCACTCTCGGTCTCCTTTCACACTTTATAAATAGCCTCCATTGGCTGCCAGGTTTGATTCTGTCCCTCCAGCCCTCAGGACCGGCCCTTTAAAGGACCTCAGGCTGTTTGCCCTAAGCCCCCTGAAGCCAAGGCTGGTCTTTGATCTATCCCTCAGAAAAGCCTCAGTGATCGACCTCCTCCTCCCCAAGGCCTTTCCCAAATGGGTTCTGCTTTCCAGAAGGCTAAACAGGGGAATGCTGACATGCTGTGTGCTTTCAGCGGGTACACATGAACCTCCTCTGCCGGGCTTGTCATTGTTTTGTAATAATTCCGCAGAGGCAGAAAATATTCCATGACACTGTCGGCCTGCCTGGAAATGTCTGTTCATCCAGTGACAAAAGCACATGTTATAAGATGAACTTGAATGTAAAGCCACAGATTTATGGGTTTTAACTCTCACCTGTTGTGTTCTGTTGGTGATATTTGCAGGTAACTACTCACTTCACCGAGGATTTCCTTTTCAACGCTGCCATGTCTCGTCTGATGGGCCTCACCAATACACTGAGTGTAAGAGTCTTCACTGACAACTAATAATGCGGTGGTGGAGAAAAGTTTTTGGACACCATGCATTTGTAATATATTACATGGTGAAACACTCTTAAGTCATTCATCTCTGCTAAGTAGTGTTCCATTCACTAAACCCACGTGTTTCCTTCTACACGTGAACTGTTACATCGAGGTCAAAACTGGATGTTTCAGCCGGAGAATGGCCCTTGAAACACATTCAGTGTACTTATCCTTACAAAAAAAAATATCATTTGCATTTGTTTTGTGTCTGTTTAATGCAGAAATACAAAAAAAAAAATTTCCAGTAATATTTCATGAGATCGTGTCCGAAAGGTTTTTGCCACTACTGTATAAATGCTCCTTTTTCCTCACTGCACAGCCCAAATACTTATCCTCATTGTGTTTGTGTGTCCAGAGTGCAACAGTCCGAGTGGTGCAGCACAGTTTGGAGTTTGAGGAAGCTCTGGCTGCTCTAATTATGATGACAGCACCCATGGCTCCTCATCTGGCTTCTGAACTTTGGGCAGGTTGGTGACATGACAACTATTTATTTATGGTTTATTTAACAGGGTCAGATAGAGTTTACATACAGTAGATAAACAGGAAACAGCAATCTGATGCAAGTACCACAGTGTTTAGAACAAACGGTCATTTTCAACACCTGTCTCTAGAAGGGTTTTTATCAGGCTAAAAATGTGAGGTAAGAAGAAAACAAACAGACAACAGTAAATACTATTAAAATAAATAAAACTGAATGCAGCAAGATACAGAAAAGGTGCACATTTTTAGACATTACGCATAAAAATCATACACGAGCACGGGTTTTTTGTTCAATTATAAAGGATTTAGCAGTTCTCTTAAAAGTGGTGAAGTTTTACATGTTTTACAGAATGGACCTTAACATTTGCCACATCAGGCTTAAGTAATGTCTTAATTATTGACTAAGATGATCGGGAGTAAATCCATTTTACCTACAGGCTAATTCTACACATGGTCACAGAACTTAAAATGTTGCATTTACTTTGGTCCAACTTGTTCAAGGACTCATGTTCATGCGTACTTGCACTGATTATAAACTATTTGCCTGGAGGAAAAGTTAATTTTTCCTGAGAATGTGACAAACCTGGAGGCAACACAGCTTGTACATAGTGTAATAGTGTATATTATTAAAGTTTTAATGTCTTAAGTTCAGTCTCAGTATATTAATGGAATCAAGTCAATGTGAATACAATTTCATACTGACAATGGTACTTAAAAACACGATACAATGCAAAATATATATATTATAGTGTCACTATACAAAACATTTGTGACAAAAGTGTGTGGTAAGAGAGCATTTGTAAGATCTTTAAGAGGAAGTTGCTTCAGATAAGCATAATTTTGACACTGCTGGTTATCTGTTTCTGATGATGCATAATCCACAGGAAGTGAGTAAATAAAATGCAACACAGTGTTTTTTTTTCATCAGAATTCCTGTTAAATGTCATGAACAAATCTGGAGTAGAGTTTATAGTTTACCTGAGGTGCATTCAGAGTAAAACAAAACTGAAAGCAATACAAAGAGGTCTTGACCCGTGGAAGAAAACAAACAATAGATGGGATCTAGCGTCACTTTTCCTCATGTAGGAGCTTACCCTCATGCTGACTTGTAGGACATCCCCTAATTGTTGACGACATATACACAAACATCTTGCCCAGCTGAGAGGTCCCAGAGAAGCATATTGTCCAGCTGATAGCCTCAGTCACGGGACTTGACAGATGAACTCTGAACAGGAAGAGGTGTACTTTAGTTTTAAGAGGAGCCTCTCAGATATTTTATAGTTTGGAAATGTTCATTAGTTTTTATTTTCACGTTGTCAATAAATTTTGGTTTTGATTTCAGTTTAGCTTTTCATTACTATGATGATCTGTAAATGGGGGATGGCAGAAACAGTCATATCAAATATTTTTTACTGTCATGACTTTAACAGTAATTTAGTCTTAGTTTTCATTAATTGTAATAAATTTTGTTTGCGCTCACACGCTGTCTGTAGTTTTTAAAGCAACATAAACAGGACATAGAATTCAAGTGCATGTGGCCTTTGCTACACTCCGTCACGTTGCACTTTTCACTCTCGCTTGTTGTTTGTAACGTACACACAGTGCAGGATAGAGGAAGTTCACATCCTTCCTTTGTGCCCCCAGTGGGATGTGCACCAGAACCAGTGCAGGGGTTGAAGGGGCAGCCATGCTGTTGTTTCACCCTTGATCAAGATAGTTTATTCTGAGTAATAGTAAAATAAATAAATAAATAGAAGACAGCACAAGAGTTTCATTCATTTTAACCGTAACACTAGAGAGTGTTTTGTTGATGCAGTAGCAGATAATGTCAGTCTTGCTCTTTGTCTTCCAGGTCTTTGCCAAGTGAAAAACCCTGTCAGCCCACTCCTACGGGGAGGAGATGTCCTCCAGCAGCCCTGGCCCACTGTGGACCCTGAGTACCTGGAGGCTCCTGACTTTGTGGAGCTATCTGTGCTGGTAGGCTAACATTCACATGATCACAAACTCTGCCTCTCCTCTTCGTGCACAAAGATGTACTTTACTCTTCGGTCTTTTGGCCTTTTTTCGTTTTGCCTAGTGGCCAAAATTCTGCTACACTCCTGTTTATGGAACTCTGAACATGAACAAAAGAGAACGGTGGTAAAGGAAAGGGAATTGTTTCATCGGATTTCTTTGAATTTTTGGTTTTGAAGATGAAAGGTTTTCACTTGACAGCAACAGCAGCACATAATGTAGTTAATTATTTATTCATAACTTTATTAAATAAGTATATGCCCACACATTTCCCCTTTGCGTCTTGTAGCATATTCACTCAAACTTGCCACTCTTAAACCCAAAGTCTTAGATCCATGATTACATTCATAGTCTGTAATTTTCAGGAGAGCCTATGATTAGGCTGTGTATGTGCATGTCTGCACGTGTGTGTATGTGTCTTGATGTCAAGTGGTGTGCTTTAAGCCAAACAGACAAGTGGGTCAATAATTAAAAGCCAGGAACAACGCTACTGCTCACTGTTACTCCCTCACTCTCATTTCTTGTGTCTTTTTTTTGCCCATGAGTTCAATCACAGAAATAGTGAAAGCTCTGAGCTTGGCTCTGCACGTCATCATCAAGAATGAATGTGTGTGTTTGTCTCTGTGTGCAGTTTTATAGACATACAAACAGAATATCAAGCTGTGATAGGGTGGTTTAGACGTAGGCATCGCACATGCTAATGCTGGCAGTGATGTAAACAAATGCACACATGAACACACACACACAACCACCTGAATCAGTTCACAGATAAAAGCTGAACTACTTTGATCTGACAGGTTTTTTTTTTCTAGCAGGTTGTATCTCCAGAGAAACCCCCTCTAATCCACTTACACACATGATCTGTGAAGACCACAAACACCATCAGCTGACTAACAGCACCCATCTTTCACTAATTGGGTCCTGCATTTATACTTTATATGATAGAATAGAATAGAATAGCCTTTATTGTCATTGTGCAAAAAGCAAACAATGAAACTGGATGATGAGGAAGATGATGATAAGGAAGAAATTGAATAAACCACATGTACTGTGTATTTATTATATTCATTTCCTTTTCGACGTACATTTGCCTTGTCTGCTATTTAACACCTTTTTGTTTCTTCATGTTTTCCGTATTTCTACTCTTATATATATATATATATATATGTGTGTGTGTGTGTATATATATATATATATATATATATATATATATATATATATGTATATATGTATATATATATATATATATATATATATGTATATATATATATATATATATATATATATATATATATATATATGTATATATATATATATATATATGTATATATATATATATATATATATATATATATATATATATATATATATATATATATATATATATATATACATATATATATATATGTCATTAGTCCTACACACCCATTCTCATCTAACACACAAACAGATACAAACACACCAGTGCATACAGTACATATATTTGATCTCCCAGCGCTCAGTGATGACGGTGTTGGTTTTACTTCAGACTGAGCGTTGTGTTGTGGTCTTCCTCGGCCCTGTGGAATATAACCTCACTACCTCTGGCCTCTAATCACGTACTTGGATTTGTCCCAGGGAGGCCAAGGCTGAGAGGCCTCAGACCCTGACACACATACACACACAAGCATACATGTACATAAACACACGCACAGACCATTAATTTTCAGCCACTTCCAGAGACATGATCGCTCACTGGAACTCTACACATTCACTATGCGCTCACATAACTCCTAAACATACAAGCTCTAGTGCCCTTCCCATACGTACCACAAACTTGTGTTTTAAGGTTTTACTGTAACATGTGGAGGCAGAGGCTTCTATTATGGGACTTTAATGCCAGTACAAGAATATAAGTGCAGCTGGAATGGGCAGCACTTGTGTCATCTACAGAGGAGGAATGGGCAGCAGTGAGGAGAAACGGGCAATACTATTCATTTGTGTCATTGTTTTGCCCTCAGATAAACAACAAGGCCTGTGGGACAGTGACGGTGTCTGTGCAGGAGTCCAAAGAATTAGATCTGGTGCAGAAGCTGGTCCTGGAGAGCCCGCTTGGACAGAAACTTCTCAGGGAGCGGAGCATCAAGAGAGCCATCCTCTCTCCCAGAACTGCACTTATCAATTTCCTCGTAGATGAATGATGTTGGGACTTGTTTTTGTGAATGTGTCAGTCAGTGAGTCTTTTTATGTCATGAGTCATAACTGGGGTAGATGATAAAGGATGTTTTACTGTCATAAATGAAATGTAAATATGTTTAAAGACATTTTATTTATATTTTCCAGTTTTTAATAAAAGATTCAAGTTCCTGTGGTTTTTCCTTTCTTCTCTGTCTTTCTTTTTTGTTTGGGAGATGTAGCTCTTCACACTGTGACATCATCCTTTCATTTAATCAAACCCTTTTGTCAATCACACATCAGCCCAGATACCACTTAAGATCCCACATTTCTCTGGTAACACCATTTTGAGCATCACACCCTTGAACACAACCCCACACCACTGTCTACCATGTGCCTGTCTGCTCAGTGTCTTGTCTGAGTCACACCCTCTAGATCCATCCTTATCAGTGTTTTTCACTGACTGTGTTTGCCACTTTTAGCTGCACAGCCCCTCACACCACTGCTGTTTGGCTACTGGATCTGCAACCATGCTCTGTGAATCATAGCAACTTCTAAGAAATTGTTTTTAACCTTTATGTAGCCAGGAAGGTCTTGTTTAGGATACAAAATCTGTTCTAGAGCAGGGGTGTCAAGCCCATTTCATTTCAGGGGCCACACAGCCTAATATGATCTCAAGTGGGCTGGACCAGTAAAATAATAACAGTGAAATTACATTATGAAACTGTTTGCATGTACAAACTATCCTAACTATCATAATATCTAAAAAAAAAAAGAAAGTGCAATTTTAACAATGTTAATGTCTCAGCTCATTGTTTACACATGTGCATTACAACTTACAGATGACAGAATGTACGAATGCAGTTACAGGCATAATAATATTGCACTTATATATCTTAAGACATTTCATGTTCATATTTGTTTGAGTTATTCAAATTTTTTGTGAGAATAGTTTGTAAATGCAAACATTTTCATAGAATTGTACTTTTTTTTTTTTTTACACAATTTTTTTTTTTTTTTAAATCAAATTGTTATTATTTATTAATTATTAATCACAGTCATATTTATTTACCAGTCCCATCCACTTGAGATTGAATTGGGCTGTATGTGGCCTGGGTTGAAATGATTTTGACACCTTTGGCTGTTAATATCTTCAGTATAATTTTTGCTGGATTTGACCCTTTGGCGGACTGCTTTTGGGCCACAGACTGTACGCTTGACACCCCTGTTCTAGAGGGTCCTGGTCAAAATGGCAGTGTAGACATAAAAAGCTATTTCTAATATAAAACACATATAACAATTAAAAGCACAGATGTTAAAAGAATGTAAAAAAACACATGGGCCATGGCAGTCATACCCATAAACAATACCCCCTCAGGTCCGTGATGATGTAAATTATGATTCCTGCTTTAAAGGTGTTCAAAGAGAGGACTATTTCAAGTGTAGGAACTTCAGAAAGACTGTTGGAAGTCCTTCAGCTGACTAATGTGGTCGAGAGTTCTCAGCTCACCACCACATCACTGTGTTCATTGTTGTCGTCTCTTTCACAGCTACCCATCCCTATTTATCAACTCGGCCTCAACATTGGTCCAATGTGACTCAGGCATTAGAACTGTCCTGGCAGAGGACACTGAAATGGATCTGTTGGACTGCTCACTGGCCTCTTTAAAGCCTGTGTGAGTCAGCGTTTATTTGATATGAACACACAGTTGTACCTATGACTTTCAGCGGCAACATAATCTAAGATTTTTGATAGCCAGATAAGTAAAGTCGTGTTGTCTCGGCTGGTATCAGTGTGAGAAAAAGGAGGAAAATGTGAAGGGAACGGTATAATGTGTGAGTTTTGCACAGTCAGTGTCACTACAAGGAAGTCTGTTTATATTTTTAGCATAAAAAAGCCAGCTTATGACCTATTAAACCTGACTAGAGCTTATACTGTGAGTAACTGTGGGTTTTATTTCTAGACAGAAACAAAACAGAGCATTCCTTTCTGATCCCCATAACCTCTTTTCAATATTTCTGTTCTCTATCTCTGACCATCAGGTGACAGGAAAAGACTCACAGGAAAGACAGAATAACAGGAAGAGAAATCACAAATGTATTGTGTCAGACTGTGCAAATCTCAACCAGATGCTGTCACAGCAAAAAGCAGAGAGCATAAAGAATTGTAAGAAATTAATAAGCATATGCTATTTATCTTCTATCAGCTGATGTTTGCATGCACCATGTTTTCTCTCATACGTTCAGACTGATGACCTAATACTTGTGATGGCTTTTCCTTTTTTTAATGATATTGCCACAATTCTTTCAACACCTTCCTTTTCCCTTTCCTCATCATCACCACCACCGCCGCCTAATCCACACATCTGAACTTGACCCAATCTGAACAATGAGCCACTATGTCACTGAAAAGCACATCCATTTTTAGGTGGGTCAGATATGTCAGTCGAAGTCCTCCCAGGCTAAAGTTAGAATAAATAGATAAGTGTATTATTTCTGAACACAGTTGTTGACAAAATGAAGTCTGAACTGCACTGATGAATTTCTTCTAATAATTAATTTTGTCACCGACATCCCCTGGAGTAATTTAACACTTTTTCCTCAGCTCTACAGTTTCCATGACGACTAGAATTATTGAATAGGCAACAGTATTCCTCTGTGACTCACTTTCTCTTTACAGCACAGCCATATTTCTCCCTTACACATGAAATGTACAGCACAAGATGTATTTAATGAGTTTAAAAAAAAAAAAATCACTCCCCTTCCTTTTAGACAAACTCTGCCGGTGGGAAAAAAAAATGGGTGGGGTGCAGAGAGCGGACTCAGTCACCCTCCATTGCACTGGTTTAGTCCCTGGACTGGGCTGTGTATCCTCACAGGGGGACTCGGTAATGCCACAGCTCATTATCTCAGGCTGACCTCAGGACCGGTAATTTGGTCGTCTGAGGATATTTTTCATCTGAGCTCAGAATATACACAGATTTTCACTTGTCCTTTAATTGTTCTGAGGATAAGGTTAAAACTGACGTGTACATGCAACTCAATTATTTATTTACATCACCATAGTAACTGATACTCACACAGATGTTGCATATTTTTTGCAAGGGGTCTGTTTCTGTTACATAGTCCTCACTGTATGATGTGTTCTGTGTCATATAAATATGTGGATTATTATTTTCTAATCCATTCTTCTTTGTAAAACCTTGCTGCACTCTATTGCATAAAAACAAACAAACATTAAATCTATCTTTCCAAACACTCTGTGGCTGTCGCAGCATTATCAGTTACTGACAAAAACAACGTCTCGGAAAACATTGCTGATGTTTTATTTTCTTTTTGCCACCAAACAGAATTTTTCTCTCCATTTACTGGGTGTTAATGACTTCATTAGGTCATTAACAGATCTGGTGAAACCAAATGATCTCAGGTTTTCCAAAACTCCAATAGTGTGGAAAGACATGTGTTTTTTTATTAATCAATCAAATAGAATAGATTTGCAACCAAAAAAGAGATTTGAGAGCAAAAGACAACGATTGGCAATAAAAAAAAAAGAGAATTTTGCTTATAAATCAGTCCTCTTTGCTTGCAAGATAAAAACTTTTGCTAGAAAATCAGTCCTCTTTGCTTGTAAAACTGTTACCACATCTTTAAATTCAGACGTGGAAGAAAAAGTCAGATTGTAATCACTTAACCCTTTATCGGGCCAGAGACTATTTTTGGTTATTTCCTTAAACATTAAAAATGGGGCCTATCCCATGCCTCAGTGAAGTCCAGAAGCATGTTGGTTTTTATAACATTGTACAGTGATTCAGAGAGATTCTATGGACATTTTGAAGCTGTAAATAGTGAATATGAGTAATTTTTTGTCCATTTATGACCTTACAACAATTGTTTTATTGCATGTGTTTACTTTTTAGCAAGTGCTGCTCAGATGTTTTAAGGCAAAAGGTGGTAGATAACAATGTATAATAATGCACTAAGGTTGAAATTTTAAATTTCAGAGTATTTCAATGAGTGCCCTATAAAGGATTAAAAGTGTAATCCTAAATCAAAGTGTAACTTGAGTAAAAATATGAATGCATTATAAAGATAACTGTTGTAAAGGCCTGCTGACTATACCAACACATATGCATTAATCCTGTCCTGCCTATCCAATAAAACATTGTCAACTTGTGGACACATTTGTTCTCCATTGGATAAATTCATAATGTAGAAAGGCATTATTAAAAGTGGCTTTTAACTATTTGTCATACGATGAAATGGAGTAAATGGTTCAATATTAACTCTGTAATGTGATAGAGCTAAAGCATAGGTGGATCTACAGGAGGGCAAAAAACTTGTAAAACTATGACAAAACTATGTCCACAAGCTTCTCAAAGCATTGACACAAACAATAAAATTGACCCAAAGAACACAACTGTTATTTGTAGTAGAATATATTTTGATCACTGGTCTTATTCCTGTTGTGGATTAACCCTTTCGTGCATGAATTATGATAGCCTTAATAAAGTTTTTTTTTTTTCCCTGAGTGTTTTTATTCCTCTAGGCATTAAAATAACAATGCGACTGACATTTTTTTAAAACCTATTTTTTACAGAGATGCAAAAATGTCCATTTAGCTGTACACCATGCATTTAATTTTTGAAGCGAAGAAACGTCTTTACTGATATACTGTGTGAAAACTATGAAATAAAAACATTTTTAATGCTGCTAATCTGATGTTTTCTCACATTTTAATATGCTCTAATACTGATCATTACTCACTCCATGGAGATAATATACAAAAAAAAAGAAAACTTTTTGTTTAAGCCATAAAAACCCAGTGCTACTTTTGTCATCATTTTGTTTAAAAAAACTGTTAATTACAGTCTAATAACAACAACAAGCAATTGATTTATACTCAGACATGTTAGTGCAGATCAAGTTTATGAAGAACGGCGAAGTTACAGAAATTATATGAACTGCAATGTTTAGGATGATGCATGAGTGTCCACTGTGTTGGAAGATATGGAACTAAAATAACAAAATCCATGAATAGAACAGCTGTAAAATATCTGTCCACTATAGTGACCACTGTGCACGAAAGGGTTAAGAACACTTGCGTTTATACAAGGCATGATATAACAATGAATAGTATAATAGTGTTTTATGGATCTTTTGTTGAGGCAATTTACATATCTGTGGGGGGTGCCACATAATGTGCCGTCGTCTAAAGACCTCTTGCCATTCCTTTGCTACTCCAAATAAAATTCTCTAGATCTGCCAATCAGTAAAAGAATGAAAAGCATAAAATGGAAAAGGTACTTTCACCCATAAAGACCCAAATATCCACCGTCGACCAAAAGCATCTACTCATCTGACATGTTTAATACCTGTCGATCCACTAATCCTATTAATGCATGTAAATAATTGGAGCAAAATACAGTTCATCATCTTTTCATGGTCATCGAATATGACCCATTTGGTTGTTCATAGGCGCTGTAGTCACCATGGAAACACCGTCATCCTCTATAAACATCAATTCACCTGTAAAACCCATGGAGATGGATCTATGACAGTAGATGGAGATACTTGGTTTATGTTCAGTTAATGATACATTTTGCTGAAAAAGTCAGCTTTTTTCAGTTTTGTCTGTTTCTGATATAAAGACTGTTGAATTTACTCTGAGCTTTTTTTTGGAACATCTACATGATAAGTACATTAAATATAGGCAAATACATGATTTTCACTGAAAAAACACAAAATACAGAGGATAATATTACAATAAATGTTGATAAATTACTTAAGAAAGATCAAATATAGAAGAAAAATTCACTTGGGAACTGCCACTAAAGTCACACTGGGTCTTTATGGGTTAAATTTGTTCATAAGCACACACTCAAAACTACTTCTACTACTGATAGTGAATGAGTCTGACTACAAAATATTTCAGATATTGCATGACTGATTCTGTATCAGGCACTCTTTTTTCAGTATGACATCAGAATCGGCCTACCGTTGCTTCACTGTAACAGAAACTTCACTTTGATGACTTACGCAAATGATGACTTCCTGTTTAAGTTCTAATTTAAGATGAGGCGGTTTGCTTGTACTGTGTAAAGCCACGCTCTAAGGAGTTGTCTTACAGTTAGAGCCACCCTCAGATATTCTAAGGCGTATGTGTGAGAGGGAAGTCATTCAGTGTGGTTACTAGAGGTTGTGGTAAACATACAGATGGCCGTTCCTTTTACAACCACTGGCTTCATGGTTGAATATTTAGTCTCAATCAGGACATCAACAAAAGGTGAGGAGGGGTGTTTTCCATTCACGGCATGATTTTGTCCCATTGTCCCCCCGTCTCTGTCTCACATATTCCACCCAAGGTCGGAACACAATGTGGAGAGGGTCACAGCGTGCACGTCCTGCGTGTGTTTTTCATGGTCAGGAATGTGTGACGTCACTCAACCAAAACAGGGCACAGGGCCTACAAATAGTCCACCAAATGAAACAGGCCATATAAACCAGTTATTATGGGGTTTATTGAACTTATATTTGACATTTTAGTGGATGTCAATTTTGTGTTAATGACTTTATTTGGCCATTTAACAGATCTGGTGAAACCAAATGATCTCAAGTTTTCCAAGACTCTCATAGCTGCGGTAAAACTATTATCACTTCTTACTTCTAGTACTCAAATCATAATCACGTAAAAGTTTAGTCCTGAATCAAAGTATTACTTGAGTAGAAATATGGATTGATTATGGATTATTAAGATAGCTGCTGTCAAGACCCTACACCAGTGGTTCCCAACCTTTTTTGGCTTGTGACCCCATTTTAACATCACAAATTTCTGGTGACCCCAGGCATTCAAAACGGAGACTTTTTTTTTTTGCTGAAATTAATTTGTTTTTGATCATGTATTATTTTACTCTACTATGTTGCAAATAAAAGTTAATTTTAGACACATTTAGTCTATATAATGTACATTATTATGGACAGAGGCAGAAAAGCCAGGTGTAGATTACTGCACAAAGTGAGAATTTCATTTTCCTTGGTCAGGATATGTACAGTCAGTCCAGCTTGGATTTACAAGGCTGACAATTAATACTGAACAAACAATAACTCAAACTGTGAATAATGAAAGAGCTGCAGCATCTGAAACCGACCACAATGAACATTTGAAAGATAAACAGAACCACAGTGCTTCAGTTTCAGCTTCACAGTTTATCATGTCTTTTATGTATTGGGATTGTCTCTGTCAACTCAGCATATACTTTGTATTAGTAAGGATTTTTTTTTGTATTTTTAACAATTACTAGAAATTTCAGGCAACCCCATTTGAATTCCAGGTAACCCCATGTTGGGTCCCGACCCCAAGGTTGAAAAACACTGCCCTACACCTATATAGTACAATAAAAAGGTTAGAAAATGTACTGTGAGTGAGTCCTTTTGCCCATTTTCCCAGAGCACTTAGAACTTTCAAAATCTAGCAGTCACTTACACTTTACTGCATGTTATAATACTGCAAAAACAGCTTCTTCTCCAGATTCTAGTACAAGTATGAGTGAAATTACTGTCATGACCCAATAAAGTCTTTAAAGTGCAATATATCTGGTTTCAGAAACCATTGGAATTTTTCCAATTGCACAAACAGTGAAAGAGTTACAGCCATCCAAACTGCATATGCATAGGGTGTGTCAGCAATGACACCTCAGGTTTTAAAGAGTTAAGTATAGTAAGGCATTACTATATATATTTTTGGAAAGAATGGCATAACCATCTGTCATGCAATGCAGTGGAGTAAAAAGTTCTGCACTAACTCTGTAATGTAATGGAGGAAAAGCAGGGGTGGATCTAAAAACAAACCACTTCTATATCTGTAAGCTTCAGAGAGCATTGACACAAAGACATTGACCAAAAGTGATTTGAAAAGGGCTTCATTCTTCTACTCCACTGCATCTAAATCACCACATTTTTTTTAATGTATCAAAAGATTTATTTGCAGTGGATTGTATTTTGAACAGTGGTCTTCATCCTGTTGTGCATTTAGAATGTCCACAATCATCTAGTTGTTTTTTGTTTTGTTTTTTTATTTAGCCACAGCTCTAATCAACTGTAAGGCTTTAATGTCTTATATTATGACACCAGTTGGACTTTAATTCTCTTTACCCAGTATGAATTGCGATAATCCTTAACCCATGAAACCACCCTGATTTAATCCACTACAAGAGACAGATTAGTTCAAGTAAGAAATAATTAAAGTCTTAACTTATTTACACTCACAGCCATTGTTGCACCATGTAAATGGTTTGTTGCTCATTTACCTCATATGTATTGCATGCACAGACATGCTTGGAAAATAAATAAATAAATACATTTGTGGAGGAATTAAAAATGTTTGAGTTTTGTCTTGATAGAGGATATGATATAATAATAAATAGTGTAAAAGTATTTTGTGGATCTTTTGAATCATTTTACATATCTATGGGGACTTCTGTGTCAGGTGCAAGGCAATTGCAAAAAAAATATGATTAAATAAATAAATAAATAATTGCATTATGTTGTGTAAAAGCTGACTGTGTTTTTATGTATGTAGAGTTTGTTTTCTTCTTATTTTACTTTTCTTATATTTTTTTTAAATTTACATCTTGTATTCATAGTTTACTACTGAGACAACATCTATCAACTCAGAATTCCTTGTATGTATTTACGTACTTGGCAAATAAAGATGACTCAGATTCTGATATTATTATACTGTATATACTTTTTTTTTTCTTGTGTGCTCCTTGTCTTTTTTTGTTTTGTACTATTGGCTTCAGGTACAAAAATACATTTCATTGTGCATTGTGCTATGTATAACTGTATATAACAACCCTGTCTAATGGTATATGTCTCATCCTTAGATTATTATTATTATTATTATTATTATTATTATTATTATTATTATTATTATTATTATTATTATTATAGCACAACTTTTATTTCTAGGGGATGTCAATTGAAACCATCTATCTAATCCACAGGTGTCAAACATGCGGCCCAGGGGCCAAATCCAGCCCGCCAAAGGGTTCCAGTCCGGCCCTTGGGAGGAAGTTGTGAAATGCAAAATTACACTAAGATATGAACAATCGTTTTAGTTCAGGTTCCACATTCAGACCAATTCAATCTCAAGTGGGTCAGACCAGTAAAATACTATCATAATAACCTATAAACAATGACAACTCCAAATTTGTCTCTTTGGAAATGTAAATATTTTCATGTATTTACATTAAAACAAAATATAATTTCGCAAAAAATGTGAATAACCTGAACAATTATGAACAACCTGAAATGTTTTAAGAGAAGTTAAGTACAATACTAACAAGATTCTGCATGTTACTAAATGTTTTGTGTATTTGTAGATCCACTGTGATCTGTAAGTTCTAATGTACATGTGTAAATGATAAACTGAGGCTGAATATTGTAAAAATTACACTTATTTTTTCAGTTTGTTCATGTTATTCACATCTTTTGAAAGGATAGTTTGTAGATGTAAACCTTTTCATATTGTAATTTTTTTTTTTTTTCGCTCTAAAACATAGAGAAAAGTTTAGAGTTGACATTATTTATATATTATTATGTTATTATTTTACTGGTTTGGCCCACTTCAGATCAAATTTAGCTGAATATGGCCCCTGAACTAAAATGAGTTTGACACTCCTGTTCTTGATTGTTAATATCTTCAGTGTAATTTTTGCATTTCACAAATTCATCCCACACTCTCAAAAATAGAGGTACCAGCTTGTACTTAAAATGGTACAAATGCTTGTCGCTGGAGGTGTACTTTTTTGAATGACATTTCTGTACCCTTTCAAAATGGTCCATTTTTGTACCTTAAGTACTTTACATAGAAAGAAAACTCTCGTATAGTTGATAATGCTATGATGTTTAAAGTTTGAACCAGTGGCCTAATTGAGAAAAAAAAAAAAAAAAAAAAAAACGGCATAGGCAAGCTACGACATCAAGACATGGAGGTGTGAATGAAAACTTGATAAAACAGAGATTATGGCAATAATCAGAGGTTCTAATAAGCTAAATAAATTATTAGGCTATTGTCATTGAGCTAACTGGGCTATTAAATTAAAACACAAATTATTATTAAATATAATATAGAGTAATTACAGTATGATATATAATAAATAATGTGCTAAGCCTAATGTTTTAACTATAATTACGCCTACTGTTCAGTTCTCCTAGCCTATAGCCTATTCTCATGGTCTACACACATTTTTTAATGCTGCAGGGTACCTTATAGTACAAATTTGTACTTTACAGAACTTTGGACCCTTTTTCATAGTCTAAAGGTGCAATCCTGGCCTCCTAAAGACCAATATTGTACTTTGACAGAACATTTTTTAAAAATATACTTATAGGTACATAAATGTTCTGATCTCGTACCTCTATTTTTGAGAGTGTAAAACAAAGAGAAAAATTTGAAGTTTTCATTATTTATAGGTTATTATGATAGTATTTTACTGGTCTGACCCACTTTAGATTGAATTGACCTAAAATCATTTTAACATCCTAGATTGTTAATATCTTCAGTGTAATTTTTGCATTTCACAAATTCATGCCAGGGACCAGATTGGACCCTTCGTTGGGCCGGCTTTGGCCCACGGGCCGCATGTTTGACACCTGCGATTTAGTCTATTTTAACCCTTTCATGCATAATGGTCACTACAGTGGACAGTTTTTCTCCAGCTGTTCTCTTATATATTCATGGGTTTTGTTGTTTTAGTTCCATATCAACCAATATAGAGGACTCTTACGCATCATCTCAAACACTGCAATTCATACAATTATTGTAACTTTGCTGCTCTTGATAAACCTGATCTGCAGTAACATGTTTTAGTGTAAATAGACTAATTAGACTGTCATTAACAGTTTTCTGAAACAAATTATTATTATTATTATTATTATTATTATTATTATTATTATTATTATTATTATTATTATTTTTGCATAACCTCCTGAGACCCAGCAATACATTTTGTCCTCTGTAGGGGACAACAGTTTGACAGTTTAACTTAAAAAATACTGTCCATTGCAAAGGACATTCCATTAAAAAAAATCAATCAATAAATAAAAATAATTTTTTAAATGTATCTGAAAAAACTGTTGCATTATGCAGTTTCCAATCAAGACATTTTTTTTCTGTAAAAAAGATCAAGTTGTCAATTTCCTGGGTCTCAGAGGATATTATCGTCATGAAATGAGTAATAACTAGTATTTGAGTATGCTAAAATGTGAGAAAACATCAGACTAGCGGCATTAAAAATGTTTTTATTTCATAGTTTTCACACAGTATATCACTCTCTGATGATGAGTTTTAAATACATGTTTCTTTGCTTCAAAAATTAAAAACATGGTGTCCAGCTGAGTGGACATTTTTGTAACTCCTTGAAAAATAGGTTCATAAAAAAAATTTCAATTGCATTGCTTTTTTCATGTCTAAAGAGGAATAAAAACACTCAAGAAAAAAAAATATTGACTTAGGTTCTCATAATTCATGCATGAAAGGGTTAATTCCAAACCTGTAGTTTTATGGAGTTGAGGGTTTTGCTGATTCAAAGAGTGGAAGGTGAGTCAACTCACTGAGGATATTTTTACAGATGACACATGCCAGTTTAGAGCAACCGGACGAATCTGCCCCCAAGTTCCGCTACCAAAAAAAAAAAAAAAAAGAGAGAGAGAAAGGACAAGTCACACACAGTGCTTTGGTTCCAGCTCTGTCTCCAGTGCTGCTCGTCAGTACATTAGAGCACTGCCCCTTTAAAAACAAACTGTTCCCAGACCGGCGGACACGTACGGCACCGCGCTCCACCGCTTAACCCCCGGTCTGCTCCTAAACAGAACCGCTTTAAGCAACTATACACCATTTGCGCTGTTTGGACTACTTGACGCACTTTTGGATGTACTTTTGCTGCGGGTGAAGTTTTGAATGAAGGCTCCCTGCTGGGACTGGGACTGTGCAGCGGGAGGAGGGGGGGCGGTGTGAGGGGGTCGTCCGGGCTATCGGATCTGGGATCTGCTCACATTTATAACCAGACAGACGGCGGTTTGTTCGGGGCAGGACGCACACAAGGACTGTTTACCCGAGTTCCAAACTTTTCTCATCTGTTCCTCGGATCCTAAACCGGACCGGATCACAGAGAAAAGTTTCCTCTGGACTTTGGACTGTGCGCTCTGGACTGTGCGCTCTCATTTCACTCCGGAATAAATACTCTTTTTTTGCGGCATCAAAATGGATAAATACGAAGATTTAGGACTCGAGGCAAGTAAGTTCATCGAGGATCTTAACATGTATGAAGCTTCCAGAGATGGTTTATTTCGAATGAAGAGAGATGCGGGAAATAACCCAGACTTTGAGGAGACCAGGAGGGTTTTTGCGTCAAAAATGACCAAAATACACATGCAGAAACACCAAGAAGAAATGGCAAAGAACAACCAGGCAATGAAAATGAATGGGGGTCACAACAGCACATATTACACTAAAGACAGGCCGCCCATTAACAGCTTCAGACAGCCGGGAGAAGCGGCAGCAAAGCCCCCGATCCTGTCTGGCCCTGTGCCGGGGTCCACGGCCGGGAGTCAGTACGCACAGTTGGACGGCCAGAAGCACCACACAGGCATCCAGTCTGAGCCTCCAGCAGCCAGGGCATATGGCTACGGAAACAATTACGATAATAAGGAGCGTCTAGAGCCTCATTCATACCAGTACAACACCCCTACTCCCCCCAGCGCGCCCACACATGCTCGTCACCCGTCCAACCACTCTGCGTCCTGGGCCCCATCCAGAGAGAGCCAACTTTCCCAAAGTTTGTCTGGGGGAAGCAGTGCACCTTCCCAGCAGCCTGCACCTCCCATCATCAACAGCCTTACATCCCAGCAGAATCAAGCTGCGGCCCCAACAGTGAACCGCACTCCCTCCTCCGCCTCTTCCTCCTCCTCCTCCTCCTCCTCCTCCACTGCTGGATCACCCAAACCAGAGCCCATCCCTACCCTGCCTCTGAGTGCCTTCACAGGAGGAGCTGATTTCCACGTGCGTCAGCCCTCCACACAGTCTGCAGCTCATTACACACCACCTTCTCCAACTTCCAGAGCTTCTGCCAGCCTGTCTGACCCTCCACATAATGGTCCTTCCTCTCTCTTACAAGCAACAACCCACCCTAAACCTCAAGTCACATCCGCTGCTTTGAGCTCGGGAAGTGTCTCCAAAAGCACCAGCCAAGGTCAAAGTCACAACCAAACCCCCAGTTGTGGACTGGCTGCCACTGCTGAACCTGAAGCCCTGACTGCCCCTAAACCTGTGCAACTGCACTGCCAGTCTCCTCTCATGCAGCCCCTTGAACAGGGGCCCTCGCCAGCTGAAATAAAATTAGAAGCTCTCACTAAGCGGCTGGAAAAAGAGATGGATACACAACCAAAGGCAGATTTCTTTGGTAAGAAGTTCAGAGTGCCAACACTAACCAGGGGGGTTCTGACAGGTTCTGTCTGTTGTAAAGTCAGGGTAATACCAAAACTTCCTATCCACATTCCTGAACACACATCTGCATGCACTTAAACTCATATTTCCCACTGCACACAGTCTTTCCTTATGCAAAACTCACATTTGTACTGCATCACATGGCTCTTGGTTGTCTTTGATATTACATCTGACCTTACTCAGATGACGGTTTAGGAGTCCTCCTTGTGTTTGTGTTGTCCCAGCCCTTCTGGGGAATGCAGACAGTGTGATCTTTTAATCCATTTTGTGTTTGTTTTATAATTCATTGTCTGACCTCTTTGCAGAAGCAATAGTGTTGCAGTCAAAGGTGGTATCAAGGCCAGAATTAATAGTCAGCTCTCACAGATTTAATGAAAGGTGGCAGTCTTTACAATTGATGTTATTGGAACCAGCATTTTCCCAAATCAGATCTGTGCTCCATTTATTCAGAATTTTTTTTTTTACTTGATAGTTTTTTCTTATGAATAGCATATTTGTCAGTTGACATCATCTCTACAGACATTCCTCATTAGTTTTTTTTTTGCAAACATATCAGGCATGTTTGTGCATGTGATGCACACAAGGCAAATGAGCATCAAACCATTTACATGGTTCAACAGTGACTGCGGGTGTAAATAAGATAAGACTTTAATTATTTCTTACTTGAGCTGCCCTGATCTGTCTCTTGAAGTGGATTAAATCAGGATAGTTTCACAGGTTAAGGATTATTGCAATTCATACTGGTGTCCATAGTAATACAATACCATACAGCCTTATAGTTGATTAGAGCTGCAGCTAAATTAACCCATAAAGACCCAGAGTTACTTTTGTGGCAGTTCCCAAGTGAAGTTTTCTCTCTAGTTAACCTTTCTTAAGTGATTTATCACCATTGATTATATTATCCTCTGTATTTTGCATTTTTTCAGTGAAAATCATGTATCTTCCTATATTTGATTCATTGATCATGTAGATTTTCATAAAAAGTTCAGATTAAAGTTGAGGGTTATTATATCAGACAGAGAAAACTGAAGAAAAAACAACTTTTTCAGCAAAGACATCAATAACTGAACATAAACCAAGTGTCTCCAACCACTGTTATTGATCCAACTCCTTGGGTTTTACTGGTGAATCAATGCTGTAGAAGATGACGGTGTTTCCATGTTCACTACGGAGCCTCTGAACGTCCAAATGGGTCATATCTGATCATGAAAAGATGATGAACTGTATTTTACACCAATTATTTATAGGATTTATAGGATGAGTGGATCAACAGGTATTAAACATTTTAGATAAGTAGATGCTATTGGCCACTGGTGACAGTTTGGGTCTTTATGGGTTAAAAAGGAAAAAAAAAATTGGAGAAACTTGTAGCAATTCAGTCACCCATGTCTGGGTTGTGAGAGCACTTGTAGAAGGTTTGTATTGCGACAATGGAGATATGAATGCTCTGCTTGGACATCAGATGATAGATTACCACATTTTATACAGTCGTGGAAAAAATTATTAGACCACCCCTTGTTTTCTTCAATTTCTTGTTCATTTTAATGCCTGGTACAACTAAAGGTACATTTGTTTGGACAAATATAATGATAATGACAAAAATAGCTCATAATAGTTGAATTTCAGAGCTGCTATCTATCCATTTTCCATGTTTTTCTTGATAATAACCAAAATCACTTCAGTTCTTACATCAATATCTATGGCATTGTACTGCCAAAAACAGTGCTTTTTGGCATTCCATGTTTTCTTTTCTGTCTGTTTTCATCACATGATACACACAGGAGTTAGTACTTGATTGCATAACCATTGTTTTTGATGACTTTTGATTGTCTAATAATTTATTCTGCAACTGTACATGTACCGAATGTTTTGAGGTGTATGTAGTTAGATGTTTGTGTGTTTGAAGTCAATTCCATTCATGAAAAGAAGGCGCAAAGCACGCGTGCTACTGACCCACACACACGGTCCACAGTCCACCCATGCATTCTATCTAAAGGAATTTCCTGCTGAAATGTCACGAGTGTAATTCACAGCTATCCTCAGCCCCCCTGCTACGCTTACATTTGTATGTAAGGGAAGATGTTCTGGCGTACGTCACTGTCACGACAAAGCTCATAAATAGCACCGCAATGTGAATATCAGGGATGTGTGGGTGAGCGCTGTGTGTAATCAGCAGGAGTGTAGGTTTTAAAAGTAATACAGTACATATCTTTTTTCATGAAGATGTCCCACATAGCCCACACACGTTTTCTGTATGGAGTTTCCCACAAGGCCATGGCTCATTCTCTGAGTCATGCTCTTATGGCAGAAAAACTTGTGTAGGCTAGTTTACTACATTAAACTTTAGTTTCATCAACCTCCGGAAAAGTGCTCAGGGAAATAATAGATATGCATATGGACTTTTTCTGTTGACTCGTTTTTTTTTTTTTTTTTTTTTTTTGCAATGCCATCTCTGTATTTAATCATATCAGTGAGCAGAGCTGGGATCCATTAGGTCCCCATCACTGCAACAGTTGCTGATTGGCATATCTGCAGCTGGAAGTTCTGGGAAAATGAGTCCGGTGCCAAACAGCTGCACCAGGGGAACACTGAGGAATGTCTGAAGAAAGACAGTGAGGAATTTTAGAAATGAGGTCTTAAGATACGAAGGGGAGGGGAGTCCCAGACGAGTTTAGAGGTGCTCGGGGTGCAGTTGAATGGATGACTAGACAAGGAGAGATTTAGAGGCAAGTTTGTGGATGCTTCTTTGTCCTTGGCCACAAGAGTTTGAGTGGATGAGAGATTTATAGACAAGTTCATCCAAAAAGGGGGGAAAAAATGGTGGGACATCTCAGTTTTTATGCCTTTCCTCTACTCCTGACTTTCACACACGCACGCACACATTCAGTTAAGTGTTTTGTGTTGTGTTAAGATGGAGGATTAATTTATCCCATCTGGCTGTTGAGTGGAAAGCTTCGTCTTAACTCTTCCCAGGGATTCTTGGCTTCCGCTCTGGTGGGTTTTGGAGACAAACTTTTATGTGTGAGAATGTTTATGTGTGTGTGAATTTGATTTCCTCTCATTCATATACTATACCAGTTTGTTTTGTGCAGTATTTCCCAAAAGTGACGCAGCTCCATTCAATGTGTAACATACACTTTAATGCAATGAAAATGCAGTTACAGTTCAAGAGTGGTAAAGTTGAATTGAATCATTTTTATATTTGATTTTGACAGTAGTGGAGGATAACTTCAGATACTTCAGTTAAGTAATAACACTAACTCTGAAAGTACTCCATTCCAAGTAGAGATTCTGCATTCAAGACCTTGAACAAAATGTACTTGAGATATGAAAAGTAAAAATCATTATGCATTACAATAGTCCCTGTCTGTGCACTACTATGTTTTTATATTCATTTTAGATAAATTTTGTACAATTGGGTCATTTAATCTACAGCAACATATCATTTACTGTAAGACTGGCCTGTGAGAACAACTTTTGTAACAGTTTTCCCACTAATCTAATCCCTAAACCTTTAAAGTAGACACATTTGGAGATACACGGTATTTACTTGACTGAAACAGGGTGAAAAAGTTTATTGGAAAGTAACTACTAAGTTACCCAAAGCATAAAATGGAAATTCAAGTGCCTGAAATTTGCATTCAGAGCTGCAGAAGGTAAAATAAGAGGAAAAAGTACCGTAACTTGAAAATTCACATCTTCCTTTTGCAGGTTTCTCTTCTCAATCCCAATCAAAAGACTTAATATGAATATAGATGGTGTAATGTTTTATATTACTGGAAAAGTGAAGCAATTTTTCCAATCTTCTGTGATGAGTCACAGAGTAGAGCAGTCGTGTATGACAGAATCTGAATGCCGATCTATAATCTGTCAATCACATATTTAACCCTTTACTTCTTTGAGAACATGTGGCCAAAACTTTACATCACTGGGTAAATTGTCTACAGATGGAATAGAATTCCTGTTTCGTCTCATATCATTTGGATTGCATCATGCTGAAAGGTAATCTATGGAGTTTTATCCAGTGACACAAGAAGCTGCAGCTTGAAGTATCTTACTTGAATACAAGCATTTAATTGCATTTCACTGTTGGAGGTTGAGATGTGATAAGCTTAAATAGCGGCTTGCGCTGTGTGACACCGGTTTAGTTTGTACTCGGTGGCATATTCTGTAGCGAACAGCCATCTATGAGTTTTGACAGCTGGGAAAGGTGAGGGGGAGAAGAAGGAGGGGTGAAGTTTTGGCTCCGTGTTTTGCTTCCCCTCCTCCAACTTAAAGCAAGCAGTTTTAGTCCCCTGAATAATCACACTGTTTTGGAATATGGGACAGGGGCCAAAAACTGATGTGTAGTGGCCCAAACAGCATAGAGGTTACTGCAAATATGAGGAATTTTGGTCCCAAAGAAGAAAGGAGTGGACTTTAACTAGATTTTGTGTTCATACAGGGTTTATAAATGCCACTTGTAAGTAACTTAAAGGCACAATGTCATTGCTTTTGTGTTTATTTTGTTTTAGTTAACATTTATCAGAGAAAACAAGACAGAGGGTAATTTGAAGGCGTGGCTAATTTATTGTAAACAGCATAGCTTACATAAGAGCAGCATTCCTCTGCTTTCTAATAATATCAGTCTATTATCTCTAAATCTTCTTTCCATCCATTGGGGCCCCTGATGATGTGTCATCTGTTATGGCATTAGGAGAGACTGACTAGAATTATATATAGCCCTATTGTATACTGTGTTACTGAGAGTGTACAAGGAGAAACATTTGAGGAAGGTTATTGAATTTAACAGTGTGTTTTTGGAGGAGGCAGCCGCGTGATGTGTGTTGGATACAGTGGAAACAGAAGTTTCTTTGTCAGAGTTCAGGGAGGACCAGCGCTGATCTGGGCTGAGCTCTTCTGCTGAGTCCAATTTCTCTGTCTCAAAGGAGATTTTCTTAAACACTTACACACACAAATAACCACACACATGGTCACAGTAAAAGAGAAACTGGCTTTCATATGACTGCTGTTGTCTGGCCTGTGGCAGTTACTTTAATCTAATACTTTATGACTGTAGGGTCGCATAACGCTGTATCTGACTGATTAGACAGCTAGTTGACTCGCCATCGGGGTCAGCAGTGATGAGGATTATCACTTGTCACGGCCTGTATGTCAGCTGTCAGATCACATTGTCTTGTGCGGTACCGTTTTAGAGAAATGGGGAGGGATGCAGAGGGATCAGAGATGAAAGCAGCAGGGTTACATCTTTAGCATCTCCAGATAAAAAAATAAAACTAGTCACATCAGTGTAGTCACACACAAACCCTGTGTTGTTCATGGGTTGTCCAGAGTCAGAGGAGAGATTCCGTTATTCTCAAACCAACAACCAGTAGAGAGAAAAGTATTATTGTTTGTGTTGAAGTTATTTTTTTTTTTACTTCAGTGAGCTGATGGAATAATATTAGTAGAATGCCTTGATATAAAGCCACTGACTGTGTGTTGATAGGATTGAAACACTTGATTTTTATCAAAGTCTTTATGAACAGATCTCTCCGTCTGTGAGCCAAGTCAAATAAGCAGATAGGGATATATTTCCCCTTTCAATAATACTGCTTGCTAAGAAGCTTCCTGTCTTTTGAGGAGTGTTTTTCTTTCATCGTTTCCATTGTTTTGGTCTGGTTTAAGCTGGATCATTGTATCCTTACCACTTTACTCCCCTTTATTCTGGTATAATAAACTAATAATGTCATAATATCACTCATAGAGTAGCAGATCTGCTAAATGTGTTTCTTCCTGTGACTTTTCTGACTTAGCTGTATGTTTTCTTGCATTCTAGGAACCTGTGTTAAGTGTAACAAGGCAGTGTATGGCGCCAACCAGGCCTGCCAGGCTATGGGGAGCCTCTACCACGACAACTGCTTCACTTGCAGTGCCTGCAGTGAGTATACACACACACATACGTACACACACATGCACACATGCACACACACAGCGTACCTGAACTTTTGCTCCCATTCAAACACCTCATTCTTTTCTTTTTGGTTGATTCACATGTCAAGCTGCCAAAGACCTTGTTCTCATGAATAAAAGTGACACCGTCTCCCCCAGTCATTTGCTGCCCCCAGCGAAAACACACAATTATTCTGGGATTACTATCCTGTGCTGCTGGTGTTTGGTTTCAAGGTGTGCCAGTCACACCTTGAGCCCACACAAAGACACATGGAGTAAGAGTTCTTGCCAAGTATTTCTTTCATTCATTGGCCATTTGTTTTAGTTTTCCCCATGCAGTGTAATCCCCTCAGGTTACAGAATGCATGCCCCTAAATGTAGTTTTTAACACATTACATATTTTAAATACTTTGGATAACATCAACATTGTCTTACATTATTATAGAAAGTAACAGTAGAAATGATGGTGGTATTCACACAGAGCTGCTGCCTTTAATGGACTGAACCTTGGAGACACTCTGACAAATGTATTAACACCAGCTGTAGAGATGTGAGCAAGTTATATGAGCACAAAAGGCAAAAATCCTCCCATTTTTCCATTACTTTTTATTTTTCATGGTGACAGTTTCAGAAGTGAGTTAAAATCAGTTAACAAAGATGAAAAATAAAACTGTGAGAATTTGCAGCTTCATAGTAGAACATTTTGTTTTCACTTAGTTGTTGAAGTGCAGTTTGTGTCCTTGCAAGTTAACCTGTGAATATAAAAATGGCACTTTGAAAGGCAGTTTTACCTTCTTTGTTTCTAGATTCAAGTGAAACAGATATAACACTGTACATAGGCTACTATGGGGTATATGTTTTGTGATTCCCACTGTATAAAACTTTAAAAAACTATTTTGCATTAGAAGTGCACAACACATTTAAATGCATTTAGTTACACCCCACCCCCCCACCCCCCCCACCCCCCAACACTGTTGATCATTTAGGTACAGCCTGATGTTGAAGTTCATTACATGTGCTGCATTGTCTGATTTGTGTCTGACCTGCTGTTTACTTGCTGGACAGTCTACAGCTCAAATCCAGCCCGGCGCCTTGTGCTGCCCAATTAAAAACTCAGTCCCAATTATCCCATTGTGGACTGCATGTGGAGTATGTGTGTCACTGTGGTGACCCCTACTCAGGCCCATTATTCTGCAGCACCTTTGACCTCACTGTATACAATCAACATCTCTGTGTTTTCCTTTACCCTCTCTGGGTGTGTGCACTTGTGTGTGAGAGAGAGGAGATGAAAAAGAAGAAAGCTGATGTCTTAAGGGTGGATGGAGAGAGGAGTTTACACACTACATACCTCTCATAACTTGCTCCATGTGAGGGCATAAAGGCTGTGCATGCGGCAGCTGCCAGTGACCCTAAGGAATAGCATCTCTGCTGGGGAGCTATGCAGGTACAGCGGCTCTCATTCTGATGGTCTCCTAAACCACACTGGGTGCTGTACGTCAGTGGAACCGAATCTGATGAGAACTTCGGACAGGGAGACTATTCAGTGGGAGCACACCACCCACCACATTCACTCTGCTTACAAGAGCACATTGATACATGCATATGTATTCATGCTTGTACCCACACAGAAAAAGCCACAGCAAGACAGCACAGTGTCTTTGTATGAGGCACCCCCCCTCATCTTCCTCTTAAATGGCAGTGTCAAAACATACTTGTTGAGTTGCATAATAAGGCTTTATAACTATGAATGTCTTCCCCGGGCTGCACTTTAGTTTCCCCAAGGTAACTGAGAGGCAGAAGAACATTCCTGCTGGCTCAGGGAGCTCCTGCTGCGTGTCTGGGATTCAGTACTTCGCTGCGGGGGGGCTTCTCTCCAGGCTAATCATTGACTGTTTACAAACACTCATAGGCTCCGTCCCGTTCCAGTTGGAGATTAAGGGGAACTCGCTTACGTAACAGCCAACTCTCATAATCAGTGACAATGTCAGAAAAGCAGGAAGGTGAGAGGAGGAGGTTAATAAAATACCAATCTTGGTAATTCTGGTTTTAAAATGTTTTAAATCCAAAAGTCCTCAAATGCTGCAGGATTTTATTATTGTTTTTCGCTTTGTGAAATTGCACAAAGAATATGCAAACTTCACAAACAAATGTCAAGGATACTGTGTTACGGTTAACTTTAGTTTCTACTCATGCTGACAGCTTTAGAACTGTAACTGAGATTTAGTTTTAGTGTTAGAGACCCTAAGTGCTCCCTCCCAGGCTCGTAAACAACCTATCATATTCAATGATAATGCTAAGTGCTATTACAGATTCATCATTTTTATGTTGTTTTTCACCCTACTGTTTTTTTTTCCCAACATTTGAAGTCAATCATTTACTCTTTACCAGTATTATTATATGTTTTGAGCTCAAATTTTATTCTCAGTGTCATTACCTTTCCATAGTTCACATTTGTTCCTATTTTTATTTTCTGTTTGCATCAGTGTAAGGTGTGCCTTTCCTTGCTGGTAGTAATAGTGGTATATTTAGAGTAGATATGAATCCTTGCTCATATCCTGCCTTTCAAAATCAGCCTTCTCATCCCAGTTAGTCCACAGGCTTTGGAAAAAACAAACAATCATCTAACTGGTGCTGAAACCTTTGGTATGTTAACATCTGGAGAGTAGATTGTCAGAGCCTTGACTGAACTTAAATCCAGGTGCTGTTCATGGCAGGAAAAATTTATTTAGTCTGCCGGAAAGAATTCCTGTCAGTTCAGCAAAGTTTTGCTTTGATATTAACACATGCCTAGCTATGCTTTGCAAGGTAGCCCATCAGACAATCGGCCTAAAACAGATGTGGATCTTATGTCTTACTTGAGCAATTTGCTCATTAGAAAGTGCAGGATTATGGCTCTATTAGGATGTCATGGTAGGGTCATTGTGAATTTCTTATTTTCTGAATGGGATTATATAAAAGAATTCATAGGACGTTTTAATTAGAAATAGTCCTGTGTTTTGTTCTGCCCCTCAGGTATTTTACATTTTTATGAAAGTGCAATAGTCACATTTCATTCTGTCGCTTTTCAAACAGTCAGCTCTGACTCCTTACTTTAATTAAGCTCTTATCTTTCTGCAAAGTTCAGAGCCTTCCCTCTCTGGCTCATTGGAAATAAAGACAGGAATGTGAAGAAGAGGAATGGCCCGTATCTCACTTCCATCCTCTTCATCCCTCCTGCCGTCCACAACTGTCTGTCAGTAATTACCAAGGCCACTTCCCCACCTTGACCTGATCACACTGAGTCCATAGGTAGTTATTTTGCAAAGCTCAGTCAGACTCTGTGTTGTTGCTTGAGAGTCGTAATTCTATTAAAGGGAGATAATGTTATTGTGAATAATAGTTTCAGAGAATTTCAAAGAATGCGCCATTAATTTAAAAAGGTGAATCATGAGGTTTCATTTTAATTCTCGGCCCATGCATCTGTATTCCACGATTCAATGTAGTGCTGTATGTTACCCTAGCCATTAAGACAGCATGGTCTCAGTAGAGAGAATAAATCGGCCTGTCACAGTTATTACATAATCACCTTATTGCAATTATGGGAGCTAACCACTGTGACTTTGCATAATCATGATCATCATCTCCATTCACCTGTACAAAAGCAGCTGGATGAATCTAAAACTCAGACTAAGTAACTTAACTATTTGCATTATGTGAGGTTTGACAGGCACTCTTTTAATTTCATCATGTTGCGTTCTCTTCGTCTTCTTTTCTGTCGGTTTCTGTCATGATCAGCTATTCTTTAGGATATTTCAACAATAGACCCTTTGTGTTAATAAGCTATTTATGTCAAATCTGCATGGAGCCGAACCTAAGAGGCAAACAGAAATGCAAATTAAATTTTTCCAGCATTCAGCCCTTTTATATGTGTTAATAAACTATTGCTATGTTAATGCTATGCTACCAGTAGCACAAAACAATGAAAGTATTAACTGTAATTATATGTACGACAAGTAAATCATCAACTAAAACTTCATGATAGCTGTAAATATGAGTAGAAATCACTCTTACTAAACACAGCATATTATACTATGGTGATGATGATGACAGTTTGGACAGTGACATAGTGTGGATTCAAGTATCCCAGTGGAAAAACATCTGTATAAAGCTATCTGGACTGATCTGGATATGAGCCGTGAGGTAAAGTGAGCACGAGATGGAGCATGGCAGATAAAAGAAGGCTCCTGTTCACTGAGGTTAACCCCTCCTTCTCAAGCTGTCCCCTCCCTCACCTCCCCACTCAGAAAATGTGTGGAATGTTCCCTCTTCCTGTGGGACCTGGGCAAGAATAGTTACGTGAAGTGAGCTATGAGGTTTTGTGTGTGTGTGTGTGTGTAGGTGTGTGTGTGTTTGTGTGTGTGTTGCTCTAAGAAGCCAGATCCAGACCGTTAAACTATTACAGACAGACTGGAATCACAGGCATCACGTGGAAAGACACCAGAAAGAAACAAAGAAGGAGAAGAAGAGGATCAGCGGTGTAGGTCTTGGCCTGATGTTGCCATGAAATCTAATAGAGCAGAGTGTTTAATCTGTTGCACCTGTCTCATAATTTGATTAAATCACCATTTTCCTTCACATGTGTTTGATCCAGATGCGTTCCTGGTCCTTCAGAGGCCTGGTCTGTGACCTAGCAATATTATATTAAGACACCAGCATACCATGGATCTGTTGAGTTGATTTATCTGCCTGGGATTCAGAGGGATATAATGAATATTGCAAGAGGGTCCATTACCTTCGAATGGCTGCAATTAATCACGGCGGTCTTTATGCATTAGTGCTGTAACTATTTTCTGAGACTGGGCTCATGGCTTTGCAAGATTTTCCATGAGACTCAGAAAGAATTTCATATTGTATTATTGACTTTCCTTCAAAAAGCTTTGTATTGTAATTCCCCTTTTAAAAAACTACCCATTTTCCCTACAAGATGGAGTTTGGAGAATCTCAGTCAAATGATGGTCATGCTATTCATTGTTTTATTGAAACTATATAAATGGTGTATATGTTTATGTTTTGCTGCAGGTCGGAAACTCAGAGGGAAGGCGTTCTACTACGTTGGAGGGAAGGTTTTCTGTGAAGAGGACTTTCTGGTAAGTGACCAATAAACAGTCTATGTTTAGTACATCTCCTGTCTCTTGTCTCTTTAATAATGTATTGGGTTGTGTCTACAGGAACCCAGCAATGCCTTTCACTTACTGGTGTATCTGGATTGTGTGATTAAATGTCATCTCTTCTCATCTCTTTCCTGTTTAATTACCATTCGTCAGGTGTTCATTAAACATTTACAGCCCGTGATCCATATTCTGTCAGCCTTTAACTTAAATGCAAAATTTAGGTCAGGGACTTTGACCTTGTGGCTGTGTTTTCAGCATCTTATGGAGCCTATTCATATCAGTTTCCTCCCCTGGGTGGGACTGGAAGGAGGTCAGTAACTGGAGAAGCTGCTTTGCTATGGTTTATAGGGTGAGGCCATTCACACCAGAGCTGTACAAGCGTATGTGCCTTTGAAAAAATGTGAAAACCTTTGGTATGCATAATCATAGGATATACATTTAAACACAGTGCAGTTGGAATATATGTACCTTATAAAAATGTAAAAACCTTCAGTATGGATAATCATAGGATGTATAGCTGGCCATATGGGTCATCATTCATACAAGATACTTTACTACTGCCCTGCTTTCTTTCTTTGTTTCTTTTCAGAGAAAATCTACTAGGTTAGTTCACTGACATGTTTACTATTTTATACTTTTATCTAGTAGCTCTATGTGCTTATCCTGGGAGCAGGCTCTGGGTAAAATATCATCTAATTGCTCTTCCACCACAAGCTTTTAGCTGCTCAATTAAAATCCAGATTTAAACTGAATTTAATTTGCGTTGGCTCTATTTCCGCTATGTGTGCCTGCTCTTTTGCCAGACTTGTTAGTGTAGCTTCTCCCTGTTGATGCTCAACAGATAATAAGGCTCAGGTGACGGATTTAAAGTACAGCCGGTTAAATGCCATCCTCAAAATAAACCGCACTAAATTATAATTCAAGTAGTCTTATAATTCCCACATCCACACTCCACACGGTGGGAGGATGAGAGATTAGATGGACTGAATTAGTGTTTGAAGAGTCGTTTTT